>NC_056440.1:63441738-63741738 GCF_018296145.1 Oncorhynchus tshawytscha
GGAGGATGGTAGTATAGCGAAGCAGGCTGGGGAGGCAGAGGAGGCAAATGAGGGAGAGGAGGCTGAGGAGGGAGAGGAGGCTGAGGAGGGACAGTAGGCTGAGGAGAGAGAGGAGGGAGAGGAGGCTGAGGAGGGACAGGAGGCTGAGGAGGGAGAGGAGGCAGAGGAGGGAGAGGAGGCTGAGGAGGGAGAGAGGAGGCTGAAGAGTGACAGGAGGGAGAGAGGAGGTTGAGGAGGCTGAGGAGAGAGAGAGGAGGCTGAGGAGGGACAGGAGGCTGAGGAGGGACAGGAGGCTGAGGAGGGAGAGGAGGCAGAGGAGGCAAAGGAGGGAGAGGAGGCTGATGAGGGACAGGAGGCTGAGGAGGGAGAGAGGAGGCTGAGGAGGGATATGGGGCTGAGGAGGGACAGGAGGCTGAGGAGGGAGGACAGGAGGCTGAGGAGGGAGGAGGCTGAGGAGGGAGAGGAGGCAGAGGAGGCAAAGGAGGGAGAGGAGGCTGATGAGGGACAGGAGGCTGAGGAGGGAGAGAGGAGGCTGAGGAGGGAGATGGGGCTGAGGAGGGACAGGAGGCTGAGGAGGGAGAGAGGAGGGACAGGAGGCTGAGGAGGGAGAGAGGAGGTTGAGGAGGCTGAGGAGGGAGAGAGGAGGCTGAGGAGGTAGATGGGGCTGAGGAGGAGAGAGAGGACGCTGAGGAGGGAGAGGAGGCTGAGGAGGGAGAGAGGAGGGAGAGGAGGCTGAGGAGGGAGAGGAGGCTGAGGAGGCAGAGAGGAGGCTGAGGAGGCAGAGAGGAGGCTGAGGAAGGAGATGAGGCTGAGGGGACTGAGGAGGCAGAGAGGAGGCTGAGGAGGGAGGCAACCTGCCTGGGTTCATACAAGGGCTGCTGCAGCTGCTGCCTCTTGTCATCGTCCTTGGACGCTGGATGCCAGGCATCTCTTTGTGTCTGTTCCAAGTTGGATCCTACTGTATCCTGTTGCTACATCCATCAATATCCTACTACCAAAACACATAGTTGTCTCTCTCCCAACAGCTGTTGAACCAACACATGATACGGTCATTTAGGGCTCAAGCCTGACATGACCTCTTCTAACCTGCACTGAGATATTTCAGTTGTAAATGGCAGTATTGTGTATGTAGTATTTCGCCAGGCAGGTGTTGTGTCGTGGGGGAGGTACTACTGTTAACAGTGGTGCTAATGATGATGTCATGGTTCACAAGCATAACTTCTTAACCCATACAGTCTCAACACATGGCTTCACACGCGCCCCACACACTGTTCGGTGCAGTTAGGGGTTCATTTTCTCCAAATTAACCTTGTCAAACTATTTCTTTTCCCAGGGGGAGAGTTGTATTACTATTGTAATTTTCAATCAGAGATTGAGGAAATTGTGACATTTTTATGTGCTTATTCTCTCTCCCCAATCTCTCTCCCTCTCTCCTTCTCTCCCTGCTTCCTCTCTCTCTCTCCCTCTCTTTCTCTCTCTCTTCCTCTCTCTCTCTCTCTCTCCTTCTCTCCCTCCCTTCCTCCTCTCTCTTCCTCTCTCTCTCTCCCTCTCTCCTTCTCTCCCTCCCTTCCTCTCTCCTTCGCTCCCTCCCTTCCTCTCTCTCCCTCTCTCCTTCTCTCCCTCCCTTCCTCTCTCTCTCTCTCCCCTATTGGGTGGGGAATAGTCCATTTGGAATCTTAAGCAGATTTCACCCCTCCCTATAATAGGATTCTCAGTCTGGTGTGTGGTGGGTGCAGTGCTGTGATTATCCAGTATATTTACTATATAAACTCTGCTGGGCACACACTCAGAACAGTTCTGCTAGGTCAAAATTAATTACAGAAGTGGTTAAGCATACAGCAGCTGTTGTAAACAAATGCAAATACATTTTCATATCAAACAAGCCCCTTGTATCTCGGCACACAAAAATAAATCTGCCACTTGTTTACGAACAAGTTAGGCCATCATCAAGCTGTGCTGGTTAGAGTAAGATAAATTAATATTCTCCAACTAGCCCCAGAGCGCTCAGATCCTGGCCACTCCATGGCTTTAATCAACAGCTTTGCAGCTTTGTCTCTTGGTTTGTTCCATCCTTTCCCTCGCTCTCTCTCTCTCTCTCTCTCTCTCTCTCTCTCTCTCTCTCTCCATCTCTCAATCTCTCTCTCATCCCTCAGCCTCTCTTTCTTCTTGGCCGGTCTATTCTCTTTCATAGGTTGCCTCCGTTATTCTCCGTAGCCTAGCCTTGTTTTTCTCAAGGACAGCTTCAGAGCGTGGGTAATTCCTTTATTTCCACCGAGCTGAACAGATCACTTTTCGTTATCAGCGGTTTTCTGCGCTCGGCACAAACTGTCTCTCTGTGGAGAACAAAGGCTTTCCACTAGTCTAACAGAACAGGTGTTCTGCTGGGTTTCGGGTTGGATGAGGAACAACTGCTCAGTCTGAGAGGAACTCTTCCTTGACACACAGACTGACGAAGATCACAACCATACCTAGTTCTCGATCCTTTCATACTGCTTCAGATCATCGGTCCTATGTCCATTTCCTCCTCTCCTCTGTCAGGATTCACCTCTATCTTCCCCATCACCTCTATAGATCTGGACCACTGAAATAACTCTATGATCTGAAACAGTTCACCGCCTGAGGCAACGTCTAGAATGCCTTAGACAGGCACCTAATCAGCCTTACGTTCTATATCAAACAGAGAGAGCATATCTATGCATATAAGCGTATCTATGTCCTTTACTAAAACCACAAGATGCAATAGTCTCTAGTAGTTCCACTTTTCTAAAGTCTACTGCAACATGTGCACAGTAATCGTACTGTGGGCTTAACAGCAACACTTGTTCACTCCTTCATGTCATGTCTCTTCCTACTGTGGATTTAGCAACATTGTAATACACCGGAGGCCTTGTCATGACTGTAGAGTGTGGAGCTGTGGAATAGGCCATCGGGGCTCAGGGCCCTGCCGGCCCCAGCAGCACGGAAACAGCAGTCATTTCCCAGCCCAGCAGAGCAGCACTCACTGACCTGACCTAACACACACACACACACACACACACACACACACACACACACACACACTCCCTGACCCGTGCTTAGGGTGACCTCCCCCTCCCTAGCTCTGCTCCAGCAGGTCCCGGCCACCTCTTCTTATTTATAAGCCATTTCACACAGCCCTGCTCCCATTAGAGAGCCAGTCTTGGCCAGTCTTGGCCCGTCAGACACACTAAACACTCCACACGCTAAACATCACGTACACCAGTAAGGCAGCCTGGGGACAGGGGGACAGGGACTGGGGATGGGACAGAGAAGATCCCAGGGCCACCACACAAGGCCACCACCCACACAGTCCAGGAAGAGATTACACCACTCACCCCAAAAGAGCAATGTAAACATATTGACCCACTTCCTGGTTGGCAGACATTGGCTGTAGCTTCAGCTGAGAGCCAGGCTAGAGCTGGGAGTCTGCTCTGTAGGCTGTACAACTGCTGAACCACCATTACTTCCATTTAGCTCTAATATTATTGTATATCCTTTATCACCTTCTAGCATCACCAAATGTCAGATGAGTAGTTATTTTAGTTTCATAGGAATCATCTGGGAAATAATGACCCACTGATGTGATTTAACGATGTGTGGAAACTGATGGTTAGGCTTATTGGAGCATAATTGAACATTTCATTATTTCCCTTCAGTTCTGTGGAGGTCTGAACAGCTAGCTGAAAATTCAAGGCATAACATTTGACTAGCGGATTGATTTACAAATGCATACAAGATTTTAATAGGCAGCTGTGCTCCTGTGTGACTGAAAACAAGATTATCCTGAACTGGCAACATTAAAACACTGTGGGAAGTCTCTGAATGTTAGCTGGTTTACTTTCCAGAGGCTAGGGCCTTCGTCAGGGAAGACAGACAGCAATGGGGAACACAGACACACAGATTCACATAGACACACACACCTGTGATGGTGACGGAGGCGTGGCCATCCTCACCCAATAATGGGTTGGTCAGTCTGCAGCTGTAAGTGCTATTGGGCTCCAGGGTGACAGTCAGGACACTGCGCATGCTGAACAGCCCCTCCTCATTGGCCACCAGGGAGGTGGTGACGTTGTCCGTCAGGTTGTGCCCGCCCCCATCCTGCCACAGTACGTCAGCCTCAGGGTAGCCACCGTACGCCACGCAGGTCAGCGCCACCTTGTCACCCGGCCGCAGGTTAGAGTCCGGCTCCAGGGTCACCAGAGGCTTGGAATAGGGGGCTGAGGGGGGAGAGAGGGGGAGAGAGGAGGGGAGAAGAACAGACACACACAGAATTTTTGCCAAGTCACCAGAAACTTGGAGTAGGGGGCTGAAGGGGTAGGGGGGAGCAGAGATATACAGAGTTTTAGTCAGATTATCAGCAGTGAGGGACACCTAGGGAACTGTTTGACATGATTCCCATTAAATTGTTAATTACATTTAGGGAGCTTAGCATAACATCGAGCTTAAGATCCCAGAGACATCATCTGCTGCATATCCTGGTGCTCCCTTCTGTCCTCCTCCATCTCCTCCCTGGAGAGAGCCACAGCTCTGAGCCAAGCCGCCTCACAATACAACGCAACCACCACAGCCTGGCCCGGCCCGGATGGCGGGCCTGGGGGAAATAGGCACGGCTCCGAGAATCTGGGACTGCTGTGCTCTGTTCAGGGGTTTGGCAGGAGGGGGCGGGCGGTGAGGAGGTGAGGGGGGTGAATCCTCAGCCTGGAATGAATTCACTGCTCTCCAATCCCCTGAGCTAAAACACAACCAGAGAGGCGGCGGGCAGAGAGAGGAGGCTATATTCCCTGAGCCAATCATAACACAGCAAACAATGGGGAGGACAGGGAGGGAGAAGAAGGAGATTAAATAACTTCATGCGGGTTGCCTTTTGAAAAGTGGGCTCTCTCGCTCTCTCTCTCAGCACTAAGACGGAATGTCAGCCTGCCACTAACCTCCCTGGCTATCCATTTGACTGACAGCCAGATTTCCACAGAGACCCGTCATTTTCTCAGAGCATTGTGGGAAGGGAGCTCTATGATGTTAACTGTAAATGCCAGCTAAAAATAATACATCTACGAATCGAATGCATGAAAAGGGGCCAATTTGTCACTGTTTCAGCGACTGTGTCATTTTTCCCCCTTTCTCTACCCAGACTAGCCAGCCAAGAGGAAACCTGTTGAACGTTAACTCTGCTTAATGCACATACATCCTTAGAGGAAAGGACCAATTTAACAACAAAACATGGAAATTAGTGGTGAGGGAGGGAGGAGTTCACCAACACTGTGTGTGAAGTCATAAAGAATCATTCTAAATAAAAGTGCACTCAGTTGTGATGATGGTCCTGTGATGGAACAACCACCTTCATCACCGAGCTGCTGGTAACAATCAATCTTGTCAGGAACTAATAATCAAAGCCGGTGATTGACCACAACTAGAGGACCACAATCAGAAAGTATCGACCAAACATGTTATTGTGCATCCCTGACGGAACTAAGTGTTTTATGACCAATTTCTGTGTTGTGTTAGGCATCGATCCTAAAGGTCTCGCATGATTATCAAAGAAGGGCCTGTGATGTGTGACCAAATTGCCCTCTAGTGGCCTCATGGGTGGAATTATTTCATAATTGATAAACATGAATTTTAAAAAATTCAAAAGGAAAATCCGGTGTTTCTATGTTAAACGGTTTTGTTATAATTCAGTCTTCTGTGATGGACAGTCGTGGCTAATAGTTTTGAGAATGACACAAATATGAATTTCCACAAAGTCTGCTGCTTCAGTGTCTTTAGATATTTTTGTCAGATGTTACTATGGAATACTGAAGTATAATTACAAGCATTTCATAAGTGTCAAAGGCTTTTATTGACAATTACATGAAGTTGATGCAAAGAGTCCATTTTTGCTGTGTTGACCCTTCTTTTTCAAGACCTCTGCAAACCGCCCTGGCATGCTGTCAATTAACTTCTGGACCACATCCTGACTGATGGCAGTCCATTCTTGCATAATCAATGCTTGGAGTTTGTCAGAATTTGTGGGGTTTTGTTTGTCCACCCGCCTCTTGAGGATTGACCACAAGTTCTCAATGGGATTAAGGTCTGGGGAGTTTCCTGGCCATGGACCCAAAATATTGATGTTTTGTTCCCCGAGCCACTTAGTTATCACTTTTGCCTTATGGCAAGGTGCTCCGTCATGCTGGAAAAGGCATTGTTCGTCACCAAACTGTTTCTGGATGGTTGGGAGAAGTTGCTCTCGGAGGATGTGTTGGTACCATTCTTTATTCATGGCTGTGTTCTTATGCAAAATTATGAGTGAGCCCACTCCCTTGGCTGAGAAGCAACCCCACACATGAATGGTCTCAGGATGCTTTACTGTTGGCATGACACAGGACTGATGGTAGCGCTCACCTTGTCTTCTCCGGACAAGCTTTTTTCCGGATGCCCCAAACAATCGGAAAGGGGATTCATCAGAGAAAATGACTTTACCCCAGTCCTCAGCAGTCCAATCCCTGTACCTTTTGCAGAATATCAGTCTGTCCCAGATGTTTTTCCTGGAGAGAAGTGGCTTCTTTGCTGCCCTTCTTGACATCAGGCCATCCACCAAAAGTCTTCGCCCTCACTGTGCGTGCAGATGCACTCACACCTGCCTGCTGCCATTCCTGAGCAAGCTCTGTACTGGTGGTGCCCCGATCCCGCAGCTGAATCAACTTTAGGAGACGGTCCTGGCACTTGCTGGACTTTCTTGGGCACCCTGAAGCCTTTTTCACAACAATTGAACCGCTCTCCTTGAAGTTCTTGATGATCCGATAAATGGTTGATTTAGGTTCAATCTTACTGGCCCAATATCCTTGCCTGTGAAGCCCTTTTTGTGCAAAGCAATGATGACGGCACGTGTTTCCTTACAGGTAACCATGGTTGCAGAGGAAGTACAATGATTCCAAGCGTCACCCTCCTTTTGAAGCTTCCAGTCTGTTATTCGAACTCAATCAGCATGACAGAGTGATCTCCAGCCTTGTCCTCGACAACACTCACACCTGTGTTAACAAGAGAATCACTGACATGGTGTCAGATGGTCCTTTTATGGCAGGGCTGAAATGCAGTGGAAATGTTTTTGGGGGATTCAGTTCATTTGCATGGCAAAGAGGGACTATGCAATTAATTGCAATTCATCTGATCACTCTTCATAACATTCTGGAGTATATGCAAATTGCCATCATACAAACTGAGGCAGCAGACTTTGTGATAATTAATATTTGAGTCATTCTCAAAACATTTGGCCACGACTGTATATAAAGTGTAATATTGGGATGCAAACTCAAAATATAATACATTTCAACTCTATATCTGACATGGTACAGGTGTCTTCTTTTTTAAAGCCCATAACCATGAGTGAGAGGTGTATACTTTTGTTTCAAAATAGATTTGCTTAAGACTCCCAAGAAACACTCTGTGTGACCCTCATTTAGCCCACTGCAGTAAAAGGTTAAAGAGGGGACTCTACTTCCTGCATGTGAAGCCCTTCAGGTGTCTCCTTCTCCTCACCTCCTTTTCAACCGTATTGGAGGAAACAAACCAAGATCCTCATCCTCCGACCCTCTTCTCCAATGTGTTTTCAGACAGGATTCGAGGAAAGATGTATGGAGAAAGATGTGGTAGCTGCAGGCCAAGCATAGACTCATATCTCCCTATCTAACTTTGAGCACCAGTTGTCAGATCAGGTCACAGATCACTGCAGCTGTACATAGCCCATCTGTAAATAGCCCATCCAACTACCTCATCCCCATACTGTTTTTTTTTTGCTCCTTTGCACCCCAATATCTCTACTTGTACATTCATCTTCTGAACATCTATCACTCCAGTGTTTAATAGCTAAATTGTAATTATTTCACCACTATAGCCTATTTATTGCCTTACCTCCCTCATCTTATCTCATTTGCACATACTGTATATAGACTTTTATATTGTGTTATTGACTGTATGTTTGTTTATTCCATGTGTAACTCTGTGTTGTTGTTTGTGTTGCACTGCTTTGCTTTATCCTGACCAGGTCGCAGTTGTAAATGAGAACTTGTTCTCAACTGGCCTACCTGGTTAAATAAAGGTGAAACACATTTTTAAAATGGTTCAGCTTTCCCAGTCTGAAGTCGTTATTGTAAAACTTAAAAGAGAATGTGTTCTCAATGACTTACCCGGTTAAATAAAGGTAAAAAATGAACAGACTCACCTGCTACCTGGAGCAGTAGGGCTGCACTACCGTAGGCCTCCACCCTGACGAAGCAGGTGTAGCTACCCTCGTCGGCCACCCGGACCCCCCTCAAGAGGAGCGAGGTGTTGCCCGTGCCCAGCTGGGAGGGGTACAGGCTGGTGCGGTTGGCATAGCGCTCTCCCTGGTCTGCCAGCTGGTCCTGGCTAGCCCAGTAGCTGTGCACAGTGCGCTTGGTGTCCGTCAGCTGCCAGAAGACACTGAGGTCAGACAGGTTGAAGGGAGAGGCGTGGCTGAAGGAACAGTTGAGAGTGGTGTCCATGCCGTACAGAGCAACCACTGGCAGCTCTGGGACTTGCACTTCTAGGACAGCTAGATAGGAGAGAGAGGAGAGAGAGTGAGTATGTCAATAACAGCAAACATAGACCTGTGTGTTTAGCCATGTAGTGGAGAGAGATGTCTAAATAAGCTTTAGGGAGATGAATGAACTGCAATAAAAAGGTAGCTCCTAAATATCCACTTGTAGCCAGTGGTGAGTTAATAATCTAGACAGTGGTCTGTCTGGTGAGAAAGAACACTCTCCATCTCTCTCCAGAGTGTACTGTCTCCCTCAACACAACACGGGGCTAAGCTGCTCAATGGTGAGTGTGATTTGTTTTGTTTTAATGCGGAAACCCTCCTTAAGGCATCTGATCTCCACATTGCTTGTCTAGACTGGACGCTTCTCTCCTCTCCTCTCCTCTCCTCTCCTCTCCTCTCCTCTCCTCTCCTCTCCTCTCCTCTCCTCTCCTCTCCTCTCCTCTCCTCTCCTCTCCTCTCCTCTCCTCTCCTCTCCTCTCCTGTCCTCTCTGCAGCCAAAAGCAGGCTTTGCATAATCATTCTGGCTTAGTAGCCATCTCAAACACCACAGAGAGAGGAGGCTACAGCTAAACCATTCACAACGTATTCCTGTCTCCACTTCTACAGGTCTGGTTGTGTGATGAACATCAGGACAGAAAAAGCCATTCCAACACCTGGAATCCCCCTGAATCTAGTGTGATGCATCCTATACTAGACTGCTGCTATTCTTTATGAGAACCTCTTCTGTATTCGTGTCTTTCAGATTTAATAACAATCACACACTTATGAATGAAATAATTGTGATTGAGGTGTAACAATTGATTTCCCAATTATCAACAAACAACACTTTCATCCAAGTGCAATCCGTGGATGAGGACGCTCAGTCAAGGCAAAGATATTTTGGTAGACACATAGCCAAACCTCACAGGAGAGACCCCACATTCACCAATATGCCCCTGCTCATCTATAGGCACACTGCCACCTGCTGGATCTTCATGTAACTACAGGCCAGAGGAAAAATTTGCCAACCTTTAACATCCAAAAATATACCATCCATAAAACCATGGAAACAGAAGAACAACAAGCCCCAGTAACTAACAAACACAAGAATGTAATTCTAGGTGATACACTACAGTTCCTCCCAACCCCTGTGAAAATCACATTACTGACAACACAGTGGTGTGATGTTTTTCTATAGCCCCATAATGTGACTACACTTCCTCTGCTGTGCCACAGCACAGTCGACAATCCAATCCAGTAATCATGGCATACCATTACAGTAGCAGGGTTTATTGTAGGGCTGTATGTCTGTCTACCAGACTAACGTTCTAGTAGTTTGTGCATGTGTGTTTTTGTGGTGCTTTCTGGGTAATGAATAGGCAACAGGCAGGACTGCAGCGGAAGTGACGACCCCCACAGAGGCATGCACACAGAGGAGGGAGGAGACACAGCAATTAGATCACTCCCAGAGCAGACCGGAATGACTCACTCCAATGGGTTCACAGAGGAGGAGAGAGAGGAGGGAGAGAGAGGTAAGAGGGAGGTAGGGGGAGAGAATGGGAGAGGGGAGAGACGGGGAGAGAGGGCAGAGAGGGGGAAAATGATGGACAAGAGGGGAGAGGAAGGAGAGTGAGAGGGCAGCTTTGAGCGTGCACTTAAAGATAATATCAGGAAACAAGCCAGGAGGGGAGAGCACTGCAGCCCATCACTAATCCCCTAACTCAGGACAGGGCCCAAGTCAGGCAAGAGATAAGTACTCATCCCTCTCTCCTTCGATCTCTTTCTCCCACCTTCTCTAACCAGTGACCCTCTTCTTGGTGCCAGTCTGGTGAGGGTGCAGCAGGAGATTGGGGCAGCATGTTAACACACTGACAGACCGAGAGCAGCAGGAGAGCACAGCGTTTCACATCCACTTCACTGCACCCAGAGGGGAGAGGCTGTTAGCTCTGACGTCATGGAAACTGTGAGTAAGCATCTGATGTCCTATTCCTTCAGAGGTGAAACACGGAGGGGGAAAACTGGTATTGTTTCTGCTTTTAACCTCTAGATATGTCCAACAAACACAACAACATACTGTAGTATTTGTGATAACTCCTTTGGTCTAGGGGGTTGTGGTTGAAAAAGTGTATTGTGAGAGGTGGTGTCTCCCTGTTTGAGGGAGGAGGGCTAAGGGCTCTCCCCGGCCCCCTGAGAGGCGATAAAGAGATGCTCAGAGCAGAGAGTGGTGGAGGGAGGGGACGGCAGGGCAGATTTACACCCTGCACTTTGTGTTTATGGGCCCGGCTCTGTTTGAGTGCCTGTGAGAGAGACAGAGCCGTGCACTTTCACAGCCGACATGAAATAAACTCATTAAAGCCCCGTGAGCGCTGGCTGGCACTCTTCCCTCAGAGCGGAGCGCCACGCAGGCAGACACGCAGGCAGGGAGGCAGAAAGACACGCAGAGAGACAGACAGACAGACAGACAGGCAGGCAGGCAGAAAGAGGCAGGGAGGGAGGGAGGGAAGGAGGGAGGGAGCAGGGAGGGAGGCAGGCAGGGAGGCAGGCAGCAGGGAGGGAGGCAGGGGGAAGGGAGGGAGGCAGGCAGGCAGCAGGGAGGGAGAGGCAGGCTGCAGGGAGGGAGGGAGGGAGGGAGGGAGGGAGGGAGGGAGGGAGGGGGAGGGAGGGGGAGGGGGAGGGAGGGGCAGTCAGGTAGGCAGGGCAAGCTAGCAATGGCCCTGTGGAATATTTACATCACTCACTCCCCTCAACCCCTCCACTCCCCTCAACCCTCCGCTCCCCTCATCCCTGGGCTGTCTCTTCAACCCCTCCACTCCCCTCATCCCTGGGCTGTCTCTTCAACCCCTCCGCTCCCCTCATCCCTGGGCTGTCTCTTCAACCCCTCCGCTCCCCTCATCCCTGGGCTGTCTCTTCAACCCCTCCGCTCCCCTCATCCCTGGGCTGTCTCTTCAACCCCTCCGCTCCCCTCATCCCTGGGCTGTCTCTTCAACCCCTCCGCTCCCCTCATCCCTGGGCTGTCTCTTCAACCCCTACCTCAACTCAACATAACAGTGATGCTGTCACTGGACCCTGGCTAGCCTAGTGCTAAACTCACCAGTACAGATGCAGCCTCAAGAGTAGTGATGGGGGTGCGAGGAATCTATATAGATTCATATCAGGATAGTAGTGTTTTCAGCACTTTTATTTCAAACCTATTTTTCACATGGCTCTCTCTCATTCCTCTGCAGCAGACACATGGTGAGCAATATGTTTGGACCATGGAATTATAATAAAATCACAGTATTGAATCGCAATACATATAGAATTGTGAGAATAGCAATACATATTGTATCGGCAGCTAAGTATCGAGATAATATCGTATCATGAGGTCCCCGGCAATTCCCAGCCCTACTCGAGAGCCACCCTGAACTTGTGAGCTTAGATGAATGGTTCGCTGCACGGATATCCCTGCTAGTACAGATTAGCCCCGGCTAGTGCTAAGCTAATATATACAGATGAGTGGGGCAGAGGGGCTGAGGGGCCTGCTGAGTGTGAAGCAGCATGGCAGGCATGGCAGGCAGCAGGCTGACAGGGGCTGGGAGGAGAACCACAGGCTTCATACATAGGCAGCTGACAAGGTGACACAACATGGCTCTTGGTAAACAAATTCCTTAGCCACAGCGGCAGTGACATCTCACCTCAGTCCTCCAGACGCACCCATGCACACACGCACGCACACACACACAGTCACACACACAAACAGGCAAATGCAGGCGCACACATACGCACACACCCATGCACGCACACACACACGCACGCACGCACACACACACACACACACACACACACACACACACACACACACACACACACACACACACACACACACACACACACACACACACACACACACACACACACACACACACACACACACACACACACACACACACACACACACACACACGGCAGAGGGCATTGTTATTCAGCTCAGTCCTGGCTCCTGACAGCTCCACAGCACTGTGAGAGCCAGACTGAGACACAGGGCATTCTGACACTACAATATCCACTGTCATAGTACTGCTACACAACAGACCGGTCCCAATCTCCGTGTTCAGTGACACCCACACACACCCACACAAACACCTACACGCAGGCACGCACAAACACATTAACATCTCACTCTGCTTGCGATCACTAAAGTTGAATTCACTCAGTTCAATAGAATGTACCCCCGTATCCACATCTAGTAGAATGCAACACATAGCCTACACATTCCGTGTTGATGTTCCATTCCTGTTCAGCTGACCCTGGTCAATGGAACACAACCCTAAACAGAAATACCTAAACCTGTAATAACCGGATCCCTTTAATGACCTGGGCTGTTAAACACAAGGGCTTCAATAAGACCACAGCTTCCATCTCCCTCCAGCTCCTGATACAATAACCCACACTGTTCAATAACCCTGGTTCATAACTGCTTCTCCAATAACAAACACAGAATAGAACTCGGCTTCAAATGAACTGTGCTTAATAACAGTGAACATCACCCACTAGGCCAATAGGCACCTTACACACAGGTTAAATGACCCCTGCTCGATAACAGACGGCAGAGCTGCCAGAACTACTGTTCATTAGAATACGTTAGGTACACATGTTCAGAGATATGGTAAAGCCCCTTTGTCGAACATGGCATAAAGGAACAGCCATGATAAGGGTGCACAGACATACATACACTGGAAGGCATATTTCGGCGGTAATATTGACTTAACTGAGTAAGCACACACAGGCAGTGTAGTTAGTGTTCTTTCTGGCTAAGTAGTGAGCTGCTTAAAAAGCTGTGGCAATAATGCCCCCATCAGGTGGTCAAAAGTACTGCAGCTTCAGACATGTTGGTCTTTGCACGAATGACCCACCTGAATAGCTAACGAACAGGAAGTTCACAGATGCTTAGTGCCCTATCACAACAGCTCTTCTTTCAGTAAATGTCGTTGTTCAAACACGCCAACTAAAGCCTTTCTTTAAAGCATTTCCAAGCCCAGAACCTTTCGAATATGTCCAAGGGAACACAAATAAAAAAGCAACATCTGGAATATATTGAGAGATGTAGTGGTAGTTTAGACACGGTCAGATTAACACTGCTCGGAATTATCACTCACGACACATAGAGAATCTATTCTAAAGCTGAGCCTTTCCTCCCGTCCTGCTCCTGAAAAAGAGACACAAAATGGAGGGGATTATGTAGGTCTCTGAGCATTGAATAATGGGGTCACTCATGACATTTACCAATTTAACACTGTCTCTCCATATCTGGGCTACAGTCATCACAGAGTGAAAGCCATCTCTGACTGTGAGAGATATATGAGGTGCAGATAGCTAGTGGAGCAGACAGGAGCTCAGGTTGCTTATTTTCAGCAACGTAATAAATCAAGATGCACTACACTTCCTTTCTCCTGACTCTGTCTGTCTATCTCTCTTTCTCCCGCTCTCATTTGTTGTTTATGCTCTCTCCATCGTCTTCTCTCCACAGACATGGCGGGCGGGTGCTTTATCAGGGGTAGCTGGTCTCATATCCCGTCAATAAGCTGTTAATGGGCTCTGACAGGCAGATAATGGGGGGCCAGTTGCAGAGGAGCTGCCTGGGAGATAAGGACAAGCCTAACCTTCCTCCACCACCTGCCTGAGAGAGAAGAGAGAGCACACACCTTGGGATGAGTATGAGGAGTGAGCCATAGGAGCAAATTCATCCCAGCAGGAGAGGGGGTGGGGTGGATTTGAGTTTGTGCAGCTTAATCCAAATGACTGGGGTTAAGGTGAGCCTATACGCTATGCATACGATTACAGAAGAGCCCAGCTAAGTTGATCAAACTGTATTATTGTAGAGGTGGCAAAGGTTTGGGTTCTAATCCCTCAGATAGACAAGTGTTTGATACCTGCTGGCCCTGGTAATAACCAAAGCCATGTCTGGGAGGGTAGAGCCCTTGCTCAAATTTCAGGCTGCGATTCTGTTCTGCCTTATGAAGGGGTTAGGGAGCAGTGGATGTACGCATTAATGCTGGTGGTTAAGGGGTGAAAGGGTCAGGGGCTGGGGCTATGTGTCTAGATGGTACCTTGAGCCCGTCTCCTCCTGAGACACAGTGACCTCACTCAGGACCCTGTAACCATGGCAACATCTGGCCCCGACTCTCCGGAGACACAGTGACCTCAGTCAGGGCTCCGTAACCGTGGTAACACCCGACCCTGCTTCTCCTGAGACACAGTGACCTCACTCAGGGCCCTGTAACTGTGGAAGCACCCGGTAACCGTGGAAACAACCTGTAGGTAAGTGTCTCCTCTCTCTGTATGTCAGGCAGGGAAGCTTCTTCCTCAGCACCAAGCAATGATGCTGCTTTCCAGGCACAGATCAGAGCGGTAGTGGTGTGTCATTCATCCTGTTCATCACAGCCCACCAAACACAAAGATAACCTGCATATGGCTCCAGGCCCCAGCAGGCCACACTCAGCACTCCCTACGCAGAACTGCAATCTCTGCACGTTACCCGCATCAATGTTTAAGCGATCCCACAAGACAGCTTTTTTAGGGCTTGTTCAAATAATCATGAGGTGCTTGATGGGTAATGCACTCTGTTTAAATGGCTAGGCTACAGTGCAGAGTGAGCGGGGAGAGAGAGGGAGGGGCCAGCAGCTCAGTGCAGGAGCCAACCTGTTAGTAGACTGACTGGGCATTATGTATGCATCGCAGAGAAAGCAATCTTTGTCGAGCCTGTCCTCGATTGTTTTTAAAAGGATACTTCACTGGCCACAATCAAATTAGTAAGAACATCACTGATACGGGGTAATAACCCGAAATTGAATTTCTGTGCGGGCAAAAACGTCCCCTCTCTACAGAATCAATTGCTGTGAAGAGAAAAGGAGGACAGGGAGGGGGCATTCCTAGTTAGCAGACCTCAAAGGGTACACCAGAGATGCGGGCGTGAGCAGGCTATTTACACGCTTCAGGGCCTTGCCATAATGTCTGCCGCTCTCTGACTGCCACACTAGATGTGATCTATTCAATTATGCTAATTAATTTGAATTACCTCCCAGCTCTCGTCATTAAAACTGAATCCAGGTCAGCTTGCCATTTTTGCATTTGCATGAATACAATTTCCCTTTTAACGTGGAGATGCTAAGAGCGGGCAGGTGGGCGCAAGCAGCAGCAAATGGCAGAGGCCTGGCAGGCTGGTGGCACTGCTGACAGAACAGAGAGCATGACAACAAGCAATTAGCCAGACAGCATCCTGTTAATGCTTCTGCTTTACACTACTGGCTCTACTGCCTCTCAGCTGCTAATGCTGCTTATGGAGTCTGGATGCTAGGCCTACTTACTGTGCTGTTGCTTGCCTGTTAACTTAGAGCAACCCCACTGAGAGTACTGCTACTAGTCTAGTGCATTAAAAGTACATGGAGTATACCAAACATTAGGGACACCTTGCTTCCCAATTCGTCATGGCATGGACTCTACAAGGTGTTGAAAGTGTTCCACAGGGATGCTGGCCCATGTTGACCAATGCTTCCCACAGTTGTATGAAGTTGTCTGGATGTTCTTTGAGTGGTGGACTATTATTGATACACACGGGAAACTGTTGAGCGTGAAAAACCCAGCAGCGGCACTGTTCTTGATTACAACCCGGTGCGCCTGGTACCTCCTACCATACTCTGTTCAAATGCACTTCAATTTTGTGTCTTGCCCATTCACCCTCTGAATGACACACAAACACAATCCATGTCTCAATTGTCTCAAGATTTAAAAATCCTTCTTTAACCGGTCTCCTCCCCTTCATCTACACTGATTGAAGTGGATTAAACAAGTGACATCAATAAGGGATCATAGCTTTCACCTGGATTCACCTGGTCAGTTTATGTCATATACAGTTGAAGTTGGAAGTTTACATACACCTTAGCCAAATACATTTCAACTCAGGTTTTCACAATTCCTGACATTTAATCCCAGTAGAAATTCCCCATTTTAGGTAAATTAGGATCACTGCTTTATTTTAAGAATAAAAATGTCAGAATAATAGTAGAAAGAATTATTTATTTCAGCTTTTATTTCTTTCATCACATTCCCAGTGGGTCAGAAGTTTATATACACTCAATTAGTATTTGGTAGCATTGCCTTTACATTGTTTAATTTGGGTCAAACGATTTGAGTAGCCTTCCACAAGCTTCCCACAATAAATTGGGTAAGTCAGGTTTGTATGCCTCCTTGCTCGCACAAGCTTTTTCAGTTCTGCCCACAAATTTTATATAGGATTGAGGTCAGGGCTTTGTGATGGCCACTCCAATACCTTGACTTTGTTGTCCTTAAGCCATTTTGCCACAACTTTGGAAGTATGCTTGGGGTCATTGTCCATTTGGAAGACCCATTTGCGACCAAGCTTTAACTTCCTGACTGATGTCTTGAGATGTTGCGTCAATATATCCACATCAATTTTCCTTCCTTTCCTTCCTCATGAAGCCATCTAATTTGTGAAGTTCACCAGTCCCTCCTGCAGCAAAGCACCCCCACAACATGATGCTGCCACCCCCGTGCTTCACGGTTGGGATGGTGTTCTTCGGCTTGCAAGCCTCCCCCTTTCTCCTCCAAATATAACGATGGTCATTATGGCTGAACAGTTCTATTATTGTTTCATCAGACCGGAGGACATTTCTACTAAAAGTATGATCTTAGTCACCATGTGCAGTTGCAAACCGTTGTCTGGCTTATTAAATGGGGTTTTGGAGCAGTGGCTTCTTCCTTGCTGAGCGGCCATTCAGGTTATGTCGATATAGGACTCGTTTTGCTGTGGATATAGATAATGTTGTACCTGTTTCCTCCAGCATCTTCACAAGGTCCTTTGCTGTTGTTCTGGGATTGATTCCCACTTTTCACACCAAAGTACGCTAGGAGATAGAACGCGTCTCCTTCCTGACCGGTATGACGGCTTCGTGGTCCCATGGTGTTTATACTTGCGTACTATTGTTTGTACAGATGAAAGTGGTACCTTCAGGTGTTTGGAAGTTGCTCTCAAAGATGAACCAGACTTGTGGAGGTCTACAATTGTTTTTCTGAGGTGTTGGCTGATTTCTTTTAATTTTCCCAAGATGTCAAGCAGAGGCACTGGGTTTGAAGGTAGGCCTTGAAATCCATCCACAGATACACCTCCAATTGACTCAAATTATGTCAATTAGCCTATCAGAAGCTTCTGAAGCCATGACATCATTTTCTGGAATTTTCCAAGCTGTTTAAAGGCACAGCCAACTTAGTGTATGTAAACTTCTGACCCACTGGAATTGTGATACAGTGAATTATAAGTGAAATAATCTGTTGGAAAAATGACTTGTGTCATGCACAAAGTAGATGTCCTAACCGACTTGCCAAAACTATAGTTTGTTAACAAGAAATTTGTGAAGTGGTTGAAAAACGAGTTTTAATGACTCTAACCTAAGTGTATGTAAACTTCCGACTTCAACTGTACACTCAGTGTCTATGGATACTGAAACAAAGAAACGTGTCACCACCACAGAGTCTGCAGAAGACCTGACAACAGCTGTGCTTAACAGCTGTGCTAAGCAACGTTTTCTTCTTTTACAATGTTACACACCAACAGTTTAGACGGGGACTCTACCTCTGTACTCTACTAGAGGTTGTCTTAGGAGAGTGCAGTGGCAATGTGGCAGCCTCAGAGTGTAATCCTGTGTGGAGATAGGGGTATTTAATGGTGCAGCACAGGAGTGACACTGATACTGTTATTTAATGGCGGAGTAGAGGAGAGACACTGTAAAAGACAAGTGGGATTAGCAAGGGCCTATAATCCTAATCAGAGGCCTACTGGAGACAACAGGCCCAGAGGACCCCAGGTCTCACACACACACACACATACAGACACACACACACACCAGCACATACACACGTGCACACCCACTCACTATTTCCACATGACAGTTTGTCTCTATCGACAGACTTCAAAGCACATGATTTAGAGTATGAATTAAAACATGCTGTACAGTGTTACCTAATACTGTAAATCCGTAATTCAACAGTAAACTCCACTAAGTAAATAAAGGATAATCATATATTGTGTGAGGTAAAAACATTATTAACTACAACTTAAAGAGCTACACAGAATCCGTCTGAGATGCCTCTCTCCCTCCGTCCCAGCAGCCGCCAAAGCCAGTAATTAGCAGACCAGAGACCCAAGGCTGGAAAGGCTGGAACAGTACTAGGCCCTAATGAAGCCCTGCTCCTAGCTCTCTCACTCTTAGAGTCTCTGCCTGACTGCTGACTCCAACACACTTCCCTGAGCACTACAACAACCCTGCTGCCTAGTGCCCAGGCTACACCAACCACAACTCCCCCTTCTTACTGGAACATGAGAGGCTGACTCCCCCACCACACTCTCTGACTCACTGGAGAAAAAGTCTCTTGTCAGGCAGGACCTCACCCTACTAACTACCCCAGGGCCCCATTTTAGCTCTGGCTAGAGAAGGACAAACCCAACCAATTTTCCTGTCCAAATCTAACTTTCTCCTCAGTCATAACGTTCTAAATGTTCCCATTCTGTCAAGTTTTCATTGTCTTTACTTTTTGCACTGTTAAGAATATTAGTTTGGAGGGTAAGCCTCATTTCAGCTGTTGTTTTGTCTTTCTTGTCATTTCTTTGAAGGGAATGACTAAAAACCCTGCTAAAGCATATGGTTTAGATGGCGATGGAATTACACTTGGTGGTAGCTTTGATCTCTGGGTAATGGCAGGCCGTGGAGGGGGATAGGTGGACACCACCCACCGAGAGCTTGCACAGCAAGCAGCGTGGGCAGCAGGAGGGACAGCATGGTCTTCCTGGGGGTCTCGGTATCGCGGGTCAGCCTCGTCAGACACAGCACTGTGGAAACAAACACAGAGACATGATCCGATTCGCTCTGGCCCAATTCATTTAAATACAACATTTCAGACAAGAAATCATCCAAAGAAAGACAGGGGAGTGAAAACAGCTACTGCTCATGTGAACTAAATCTAATGTCAACATTAAACCAGTGTGTTTGCTGTGGGAAAGAGAGAGAGAGAGAGAGAGAGAGAGAGAGAGAGAGAGAGAGAGAGAGAGAGAGTAATGTTTACTGTTCATTTGTGTTGTTTATTTCACTTTTGTTTATTATCTACTTCGCTTGCTTTGGCAATGTTAACACGTTTCCCATGCCAAAAAAGCCCTTAAATTGAAATTGAATTGCTAGAGAAGGAGTGATAGGCAGAGAGATAGAGTGAGGGAAGAGAGTGAGAGAGTGAGGGAAGAGAGTGAGAGAGAGAGAGAGAGAGAGAGAGAGAGAGAGAGAGAGAGAGAGAGGGAGAGAGAGGGAAAGACAGGGGAGAGAGGAGGGGGAAGAGAGCTAGAGAGCTGTACACAGTACAAGGCATTTATTTCAGGCCATTAGAGCTGAGTGAAGGGAACTTCCATTCTGACAGGAAACAGCCCAGTCATTTGCCTAGTGGCCTCAGGATGCCCACCCGTGGGAAAACATTAGATGTAGTGAACTCTTTTGACTCCTACCACACAAAACTGTCTCCTGTCTGCCACCACTCTCTCGGTGGGAGACTGCAGAGACGCTGTGTGTGTGTGTCAGGGCTTCCGTTAGCCGGTAATATCCGGCTTTTGGCCTATTATTATTCTTTTTTTAATTGAAAGGGCCGAAAAATAAAATTGGCACCTGAAAACTCTCCCGGAGAAGACAAAAAATCCAATTGCGAAATAATGCTTTTTAGCCTATTCATTGATGTAAATACCAGTTGATGTAAATACATTTGACCGGTCATGCTTCTATGGGTTCATTTGCATACTTTTGTGGAATTAAATCATTATGTATCTTATTTATCACAAGCACACAGCATACATATACAGAGCCTGTCAGACAGCGCTTTCATAAGCCCAATCATTGCGCAACAATTCTAAATGCAATCCTGTGTTAAAAAATATATAATTGGCCACGATTAAAAAGAGCTAGTATTTCTATTTCTCAACTGGTAACTGAAGCGCGCTTCCCAATTGTCATTCAAATGCATAGGCAACGGAAGGCAGGCTTCGTCCGCGCGTCACACACCACTTTTGAAAACGTTACTTATTATGAGGCATGTTTTACCTTGCTTCAAAGTAGCCTAGGCAATTATTGTATAAAGACTTCCATAATGCCATTGAAAACAGTAGCCTATTTCTCTCATGTTCTATTGGTTATCAACTTTCTTTCATCGTCCGGTAGCCAAGAACACATTCGCGTGTAGACTACTGCCTTGTGCGTATTGCTGAGTTAATAATGCTAAGAAATAATAGTTTATCATCATTTTAATCTAAGCATTCTCATCTGCTGCATCAGATTCATTGCTTTTTAAAGTTGTATTATGTAGCTTAGGCATAGCCTACTGGTTGTATGAATTTTGGATCTATCGTTCCACAACTGTCCCAGAGTCTGTTTGGGCTATTTCTTTCTGGACAAACAGCTGACCAATAGAATAGGTCAACTTTTCTACTATGAGGATAGTAGGTTGACATATGCTCATAGGTAAGCGCATCCATAAGGCTGGGGGAAGCTTTCCCTAAGTAAATTGAATTAAATTGTCAAAATTATATAGGCTAATTAGCCTACTCCTGTCTATACATAAATAAATAAAGTCATTCAAAATTGGTAACTAAAGCATGATTTCGCCACAGAAGATCATTAGCTTCCCCTAGTCGTAAATAAGTTGTAGATTACTTTTAAATCGCATTGCCTACAGTCAGAAGGAAAGGCAGCACAGTTTGGAATGCAAATGGCTATTGCTGTAAAGAGAACACAATGAAAATACTCTTTGTATTTTCATAATTTGTATTTTCACTACTTAATAAACTCTTAACGATCGGACCATTTAAAAAAAAATGGTCTCCTAAAGTGACACACCCAAATCGAACTGCCTGTAGCTCAGGACCTGAAGCAAAGATATGCATATTCTTGATACCATGTGAAAAGAAACACTTTGTGTTTGTGGAAATGTAAAATTATTGTTGGAGAATATAACACATTAGATCTGGTAAAAGATAATACAAACATAAAAACATGTGGTGTATTTTTTCATGTATCATCTTTGAAATGCAAGAGAAAGGCCATCATACAATATTGCAGTTTAGGCGCAATTTACATTTTGGCCACTAGTTTGCAGCAGTGTGTGTGCAAAGTTTCAGATTGATCCAGTGAAGCATTGCAATAGTCTGTCCAAATGTGCCGAATTGATACATTGTCAAGTACATAACTATAGAGAACATACAATATGGTAATACAAAATGTAAGTTTACACACTCCCAGGAATGTCATACATGATGGATCATTAGCTTATACACTAACTTTCACACATCTAGATGGCCAGGCGGTCCAGAGACAGCAGGGGTTCAAACTGTAGAACCCAGTTCCTACATTTGAATATAAAACGTATAAAACATCAAATTTTATCAAACAAAACTATGCTACATTTTATCTCTGGGACCCTCAGGATGACAAATCAGAGCAAGATTACTGCATGTAAGTACATTATTTCCCTTCAGAGGTGAACGTATCAAACCATTTGCCTTGATAACATTTTTTTATGGTTGTGCACTCTCCTCAAACAATAGCATGGTGTTTTTTCACTGTAATAGCTACTGCAAATTGGACAGTGCAGTTACATTAACAAGAATTTGAGCTCTCTGCCCATATAAGACATGCCTATGTCCTGGGAAATGTTCTTGTTACTTACAACATCATGCTAATCCCATTAGCCTATGTTAGCTCAACTGTCCCTGTATAGGGACACCGATCCCATAGTTAGCATTTTGTTTTTGGACATGAATTTCCACCTGCAGTTTAGATGGACATCACATTCTATTTGTGTCTCCCATTCTCATTGGCCCATTATATGGACAACATCACTTTTATTGGTGTTTGTCAGCAAAGTAGGCTACCCTGTAATTTGTCTTATTACAGAAGATTCTGCTAATGTCTCCAGTCATATACTTTAAAGTGTAGAAGAAATGCATAAAATGTGTGTTTGCAAAGAAAGAAGAAACGTATCTGATATAGCCTATAGCCCACGCCTCTACCCTATACGCGCTCAGCCATGATTGACTGGCCTTCTTTGCAAACAGTGATTGAGTAATATTATTAGCCTAAATTATGACTATCCAATCTACTCATCACATTTCGAACATAAGTTTGCATGGAATGCGTTATTATAAAGGTGCATTTTTACGGTGAAAATTGGTTTCCCCAAACTTGAAACTCATGCGCCGTCTATGCATAGGCTTGTGATTTGGCGGTTCGTTACTCGTGTTGTTGGCTGAGAAAAAGTACACGTGGACAGTTATTCGAACATCTTCAAAGTGTGCGGTAAGAAGGACACACGTCATTGCATCCTCGACTTGCATGTTCCGTTAAGATTAAATTCCGTAATCTAAATGTGATTTCTGTCATTCTGAGCACCGTGGGTGGACGCTCTAATCAGGTTACGCACCCAATGCATATGGGTCAGGTAAATGTCTCAAATGTCCGGTAAATTCAAATGCTGCAGGTCAAATGTCTAGCGCCACGTTTTCATAATGGAAACCCTGGATTGTGTGTGTGTGTACACTACCCATGACCCACATAAAAATGGGTAAGGAAAATGAGAATAAACACTATAAAATGACAGCAGGGGCACAACAATCATGTGAATATAAACATTTTGGGGATACTGTACATAGAGGGGAGGGGTAGACACTCACCAACTAGTGAAATGCTCCTGTATAACCCCTGAAAGTACATGCAATATTACAATAAAATACTAAAACTATCCAGTATACTATAATAGCACAGACCTCACAGACTGGATGATACAGATTATGATAAAAATAATACTGTCTACAAGAATACTGTCTACAATTTAATTATGTGTATAGTTATTCTATTGCATATTGTGCCAGGAAAACAGAGATCTTGTCACGGTTGTGTGTAGATATGGACCAAGTTCTATATATTTGAGTTCTATATATTTATTATAAAGTGAAACTTACAAAAAACAAAAGGAAACAAATTACGAACCGTAACATAAGAGGTGTACAGACACTAACTCCAAACACGAAATTCAATATCCCACAAACACAAGTGGGAACAAACACTACTTAAATATGATCCCCAATTAGAGACAACGATTACCAGCTGCCTCTAAATGGGAATCTTACAAATCACCAACATAGAAAATTAAACCTAGAACCCCACATAGAAATAATAAACTAGAACACCCCCCAGTCACACCTTGACCTACTCCATCATAGAAAATAAAGGCTTTCTATGGTCAGGATGTAACAGATCTGTTTCCGCTCTGTTACTGTACTCCTCATTTCCCTTTGGCATACAGTATATCCTGTACTGTATTCTCCCTCAACACTCATGTCCTCTCCTGTCCACTATTCTCTCTCCTTCCCTTCCTGAATCCTAACACAGCTAGCATACCCTGCTGACGACCCCCAGAGAGCGAGAGGCTGTGAGGGGAGGATAAGGACTATAATGGGTAATGCCAACTGGGGTCAACATGACGGCATGGTATCAGGTGGCTTGTGGGTAGGCTAGGCAGGCTACAACATAAGCAGATAGCACAAAAGGGAGTGGTGCACTAAGAGGTATGGTTAACGCAGTCTTCAGCTATGGTGACCAGATTGGTCTGTTCACAGAAATGAAAAATAGAAGCCTCTGACACTCACTTCGGTTTGTACTGCTATTAACAACATTACTGAGATAGAACAAAACAAATCCCCACCAAATACTCAATCATAACCAACGTAAACATAGCCTACTTCTTACAGTTAGAGAGCTAAATGTGTTTGTAATAAATTAATTACAAAGTTTCCAACTATCCAGGTTTGTGCATTGCCAAATGTTCTGAGTCACATCAACATGGCTATCTATGGTCATCAGCTTCCTTCCTTGGCATAGATGAAAACCTATGATGAAAGACTTTCCATGAAGTCTCCAGATGAGCTCAGCAAAAAGAAAGGGTGTGGGAAGAAAGGTAACTTCCACACAAAGCTACTGCCATAATAGGACTGTTCCCTGGAACCTGGCTGTCTGTCAGTCTATCTGTCTGTCTCCCTCTGGTCTGGACAGCTGTCCAGCAGGCAGCAGCAGCCAGCCTGCCCATAATTCATTTAGCATGCCAGGACTAGGGACTAGGGAGCTTGCGATCTAGAAATATTTGTCCTGCTCACTGGCTTCAAGTTATTCATGGCAAGGCTGATGCATTGTATGTGTCATAACATACCCGCATGGCATGCATAGAAAACATTACAACATAGACAGATGACATACCTAATAGTTCTTCATAATCACAAGTCAGATTTCCTGACACATTAAGTTCCTGTTTAATTCAGTTTCACATAGCTCAGCCAATTTGAACTCAGATATGATTGAGTATGACTGGTACGCAGTGCGAAAGCCACTGTCTGTCGAGGCTGTCTGTGTCCCTTGTGGACAGACAGGACAGCAGGAAGCATTCCCATTTTTTTGTATTGAATTACTCAATGTTATTTCCCTTCCCCCTGTCTACCTTCTCCACCAGGACTGGTAAATCCCCTTTTTCCTCTCTCCCTGCACTACCCAGATTCTTTTGGTCAGCTTAATGTCAGAGGTCAGATCAAACTCATTTGACCACACCTGCAGCCTTAGACAGGCATAAGGCATATAGTACTTCCGGCGCCGACAGAGATGGCCGCCTCGCTTCGCGTTCCTAGGAAACTATGCAGTTTTTTGTTTTTTTACGTGTTATTTCTTACACTAGTACCCCAGGTCATCTTAGGTTTCTTTACATACAGCCGAGAAGAACTACTGAATATAAGATCAGCGTCAACTCACCATCAGTACGACCAAGAATATGTTTTTCGCGATGCGGATCCTGTGTTCTGCCTTACAACCAGTGTAACCGAGTGGATCACATGCAGCGACCAAAAAAAAAAAAAAAACGACTCAGAAAAAGAGGGAAACGAAGCGGTCTTCTGGTCAGACTCCGGAGACGGGCACATCGTGCACCACTCCCTAGCATTCTTCTTGCCAATGTCCAGTCTCTTGACAACAAGGTTGATGAAATCCGAGCAAGGGTAGCATTCCAGAGGGACATCAGAGACTGTAACGTTCTTTGCTTCACGGAAACATGGCTAACTGGAGAGACGCAATCCGAAGCGGTGCAGCCAACGGGTTTCTCCACGCATCGCGCCGACAGAAACAAACATCTTTCTGGTAAGAAGAGGGGCGGGGGCGTATGCCTTATGACTAACGTGACATGGTGTGATGAAAGAAACATACAGGAACTCAAATCCTTCTGTTCACCTGATTTAGAATTCCTCACAATCAAATGTAGACCGCATTATCTACCAAGAGAATTCTCTTCGATTATAATCACAGCCGTATATATCCCCCCAAGCAGACACATCGATGGCTCTGAACGAACTTTATTTAACTCTCTGCAAACTGGAAACGATTTATCCGGAGGCTGCATTCATTGTAGCTGGGGATTTTAACAAGGCTAATCTGAAAACAAGACTCCCTAAATTTTATCAGCATATCGATTGCGCAACCAGGGGTGGAAAGACCCTGGATCATTGTTACTCTAACTTCCGCGACGCATATAAGGCCCTGCCCCGCCCCCTTTTCGGAAAAGCTGACCACGACTCCATTTTGTTGATCCCTGCCTACAGACAGAAACTAAAACAAGAAGCTCCCACGCTGAGGTCTGTCCAACGCTGGTCCGACCAAGCTGACTCCACACTCCAAGACTGCTTCCATCACGTGGACTGGGAGATGTTTCGTATTGCGTCAGACAACAACATTGACGAATATGCTGATACGGTGTGCGAGTTCATTAGAACGTGCGTTGAAGATGTCGTTCCCATAGCAACGATTAAAACATTCCCTAACCAGAAACCGTGGATTGATGGCAGCATTCGTGTGAAACTGAAGGCACGAACCACTGCTTTTAATCAGGGCAAGGTGTCTGGTAACATGACTGAATACAAACAGTGCAGCTATTCCCTCCGCAAGGCTATCAAACAAGCTAAGCGCCAGTACAGAGACAAAGTAGAATCTCAATTCAACGGCTCAGACACAAGAGGTATGTGGCAGGGTCTACAGTCAATCACGGACTACAGGAAGAAACCCAGCCCAGTCACGGACCAGGATGTCTTGCTCCCAGGCAGACTAAATAACTTTTTGCCCGCTTTGAGGACAATACAGTGCCACTGACACGGCCTGCAACGGAAACATGCGGTCTCTCCTTCACTGCAGCCGAAGTGAGTAAGACATTTAAACGTGTTAACCCTCGCAAGGCTGCAGGCCCAGACGGCATCCCCAGCCGCGCCCTCAGAGCATGCGCAGACCAGCTGGCCGGTGTGTTTACGGACATATTCAATCAATCCCTATACCAGTCTGCTGTTCCCACATGCTTCAAGAGGGCCACCATTGTTCCTGTTCCCAAGAAAGCTAAGGTAACTGAGCTAAACGACTACCGCCCCGTAGCACTCACATCCGTCATCATGAAGTGCTTTGAGAGACTAGTCAAGGACCATATCACCTCCACCCTACCTGACACCCTTGACCCACTCCAATTTGCTTACCGCCCAAATAGGTCCACAGACGATGCAATCTCAACCACACTGCACACTGCCCTAACCCATCTGGACAAGAGGAATACCTATGTGAGAATGCTGTTCATCGACTACAGCTCGGCATTCAACACCATAGTACCCTCCAAGCTCGTCATCAAGCTCGAGACCCTGGGTCTCGACCCCGCCCTGTGCAACTGGGTACTGGACTTCCTGACGGGCCGCCCCCAGGTGGTGAGGGTAGGCAACAACATCTCCTCCCCGCTGATCCTCAACACTGGGGCCCCACAAGGGTGCGTTCTGAGCCCTCTCCTGTACTCCCTGTTCACCCACGACTGCGTGGCCATGCACGCCTCCAACTCAATCATCAAGTTTGCGGACGACACAACAGTGGTAGGCTTGATTACCAACAACGACGAGACGGCCTACAGGGAGGAGGTGAGGGCCCTCGGAGTGTGGTGTCAGGAAAATAACCTCACACTCAACGTCAACAAAACTAAGGAGATGATTGTGGACTTCAGGAAACAGCAGAGGGAACACCCCCCCATCCACATCGATGGAACAGTAGTGGAGAGGGTAGCAAGTTTTAAGTTCCTCGGCATACACATCACAGACAAACTGAATTGGTCCACTCACACAGACAGCATCGTGAGGAAGGCGCAGCAGCGCCTCTTCAACCTCAGGAGGCTGAAGAAATTCGGCTTGTCACCAAAAGCACTCACAAACTTCTACAGATGCACAATCGAGAGCATCCTGGCGGGCTGTATCACCGCCTGGTATGGCAACTGCACCGCCCTCAACCGTAAGGCTCTCCAGAGGGTAGTGAGGTCTGCACAACGCATCACCGGGGGCAAACTACCTGCCCTCCAGGACACCTACACCACCCGATGCTACAGGAAGGCCATAAAGATCATCAAGGACATCAACCACCCGAGCCACTGCCTGTTCACCCCGCTGCCATCCAGAAGGCGAGGTCAGTACAGGTGCATCAAAGCTGGGACCGAGAGACTGAAAAACAGCTTCTATCTCAAGGCCATCAGACTGTTAAACAGCCACCACTAACATTGAGTGGCTACTGCCAACACACTGTCAATGACACTGACTCTACTCCAGCCACTTTAATCATGGGAATTGATGGGAAATGATGTAAATATATCACTAGCCACTTTAAACAATGCTACCTTATATAATGTTACTTACCCTACATTGTTCATCTCATATGCATACGTTGATACTGTACTCTACATCATCGACTGCATCCTTATGTAATACATGTATCACTAGCCACTTTAACTATGCCACTTGGTTTACATACTTATCTCATATGTATATACTGTACTCGATATCATCTACTGTATCTTGCCTATGCTGCTCTGTACCATCACTCATTCATATATCCTTATGTACATATTCTTTATCCCCTTACACTGTGTATGACAGTAGTTTTTTTTGGAATTGTTAGTTAGATTACTTGCTCGTTATTACTGCATTGTCGGAACTAGAAGCACAAGCATTTCGCTACACTCGCATTAACATCTGCTAACCATGTGTATGTGACAAATACAATTTGATTTGATTTGATTTGATTTGATAAGGCAGGATTATTTCAGCACACTAACGAGAACAAAAAAGCAGATCCATTTACATTTGTTGTGGATTTATAGGTTGTGGTATCACGTACACAAATGGTATTACCTAAATGTAAGGTGTTTGCTGGAAAAGTCTGATATTGCTAATGCTTTTCCCTCCATTTTAAGTATGAAGTATTTCTCTTGTCTTTCCCCAACGTTGGTTATCATTTCCTCTCTAGCCAGTTTAGTATCAAAGACTATTGTATCCCTCCAGGATGTTGTACCTGCCAAGAAAGCCCAGCTGCTCTGCTCTGACAATCATATGATAGTCATCATCAGACCAGTGGTTCTGAAGCCCAGTCCTCCAATGCAGTATGGAGCTCAGAATAATAACATAACATAAACAGCAGCTGACACCATGAAACTAACTCTACCCTCAAGGAGAAATAAAAAGCAATGCCTTATATAGATGTTGAGACATTGAGATATGGGTAAAGATATTATAATTGCATTGTAACCCTCTGTAAAACAACAATGACATTACATCGGCTTGTTGAATTCACTTTTATTTTATAAAACCGAGTCTAAAGTTATAAATAGCTCTCTAAGGTCTGCAATGACTGACATGATAAGAGGAAAACTGCTGACTGAGGAGTAAGTTGAAAGCCGGACTAAGTTCGTTAAAAAAGGCGCGCCCCACAGTTTAAGAACCTCTGTTCTAGAAGACCTTATCATATTTTATAATCACCCAGGTTGTTTGCCCTATGTTGCCCTGGGCCTGAACATTTTTCCCCTCCCATCTCTGTGATGGGGTAATACTACTGTGTGTTCCAAGTTCCAATCACAGCGGTCCCAACAAATAGGAGACCACCCACTGTGCACAGATGTCAATTCAATGTCTATTCCACATTGGTTCAAAACAATTTCATTGAAATGACGTGGAAACAAAGTTGATTCAACCTGTGTCTGCCCAGTTTCCAGTCTTTTGTCTAAAAACAAGACAATCATGTTATTATCAAGCTTTACAGACTATAATTAAGATTTGAGCAGTGGATACTCCTCAGAGGTGGAGGGGAGGTCCATCCTATTCAGTGAATGTCAGATAAATAAAAATAGTGAAACATTTTTAAAAATATGTATGTTTTAGATAAAACTATACTAAATATATTCAAGTTACCAAATAACTGATTAGAACACACTGTTTTGCAATGAAGGTCTACAATAGCCTCAACAGCAGCACTCTCAGGGGTAGCGCCATGGTGTAGCAGGAGGACAGCTATTTTCGTCCTACTCTAGGTACATTGACTTCATTACAAAACCTAGGAGGCTTAAGGTTCTCAACACCTTCCATAGATTTACACAGTAATTATGGCAACTTGTGGAGGATGTCCTACAGAGATCTTGCAGCATAAACTGACATGTTGTCTACTCAATCAAAGGATCAGAGAATAAATCTATTACTGAAAGCATAAGCTACCGCTAGCTAGCACTGCAGTGCAAACAAATGTGGTGAGCAGTTGACTCAAAGAGAGAGATAAAGACAATAGTGGAACAGTTTTGAACAAATACATTTCTTCAAAAATTAAGGAGACATATCAGAGAGAAAGTGAGAGACAGAAGCAAACAGAACAAAATGGGGATAAACCTACCTGAATTTGTCCAATAAAAACTGTTGTTTGCAACTGTTTGGACTAATAGTTACACCCTAAATCAGCTAGATGCAGGCAAGAGTGTGGAAGGCGGTATTGAATATGTCACTGGCACCTTGATTACTCTAATTTGTCTCTCGACCTGTGCACCTACGTTATAAACTTTCATTCATAGGCTAGGTTGTAGCAACCTCACAATGGTTATAGGGAAAATTTGAGTATGACCTCTCTTTGGTAGGGGGCAGTATTTTGACAACCGGATGAAAAGCGTGCCCAAAGTAAACTGCCTACTCAGGCCCAGAAGCTAGCATATGCATATAGATTTGGATAGAAAACAGTCTAAAGTTTCTAAAACTGCTGAAATAATGTCTATGAGTATAACATAACTGATTTGGCAGGCGAATCAATGAGGACAAACCATCCAGGGGAAGAAAATTGAGGTCACAGGATTTTCCAATGGTTTTCTATGGGATACCCTTATTATTAGGAACCTGGTTGCAGTTCCTATGGCTTCCACTAGATGTCAACAGTCTTTAGAAATTGGTTGATGTTTTTCTTTTGAGAAATGAAGAAGTAGTCCTATTCATTGTAAGTGTCACTCCAGGTAGACTCTACTGAGGTTGGATTAGGAACGTTGTTTGAAATGTTTGGACCAAGTTTACAGGTAAGATACTTTTAGATACTTTGTGGGCATGTTGGGTGAGCTGAAACCGGTGTATTTCTGAATCAAACGCGCCAAATAAATTGACATTTTTGGGGGGACATAAAGAAGAACATTATCGAACAACAGGCCTATTTGTGATGTTTCTGGGACATCTAGGAGTGCCAACAGAAGATCTTCAAAGGTAAGGCATTAATTATATCGCTATTTCTGACTTTTGTGTCGCACCTGCCTGGTTGAAAAATTATTTTCATGTGTTTGTATGTGGGACGCTATCCTCAGATAATCGCATGGTGTGCTTTCGCCATAAAGCCTTTTTGAAATCCGACACAGCGGCTGGATTAACAAGAAGTTAAGCTTTATTTTGATGTATAACACATATTTTCAAGAATGTTAAATATTTGAATTGAGTATTTTTGAATTTCGCGCTCTGCAATTTCACCGGATGTTGGCCAGGTAGGAAGCTAACATCCTATAGCTAAACTATAAACTGACTGAATGGTTGTTCCAATTTATTGTCTGGTGGGGCAGGGGGGTCTAGCTAAGTGCTTTGGTAAAATGTGATAAACAAAAACCGCCATTGGGACATTAACTTATTGAGACTTACATCGAAGTTACTTAACAGTGTATTTATTGTTAATGAGTTTCTTAAACGAGTCTATTGTCTTTTGTTCGAATAAGATGCAGTAGTAGCCGTATATCCAATCATGCGGCGTTTCTGCTTCATTTACTCCAGCTGTTGCTTACATCTGCAAGCACAACGAAGTGTTCGTGGCTCATTCTCAAAATTCTCAGAAAATCGAAACGACGCGTTATTACATGGTTACTACACCACGTTTCATATAATTTTCTTTGACGAATGTAAATAAAAAATGATGTAAAACTTACCATGTTTGGGGAACGCAACTTATGAATCACCAACCATCCAGCGTCAGTGATTTGTTACACAAAATCGCATATGATGTTATTCGGTTGAGTTTTGTATACCCTCTTTGGGATTTCCTGACAAAATAAGCGCTAATAGTGTTCCCTTGAACCCTTTTGACTTGACAAAGTAATAGTTCGGCTACAGGAATTGAAAAACCTTACATTCAGCAGGATTCATTCGATTCTAAGAAACCACTCCCATACGGTGCTTTGTCCAGTATGATGTCACGCGTACGAGAAAAGTGTTTGCCCCCCGACCCCCACCGCTGGGTAATGTTAACCCTTTATTTTGTGATTTAATCTTTATTTAACCCTTTATGTTGAAGGCAAGCATACAGTATATTAAACACATGTGGTGCTTATCAATTTACTTATTCTATCATGTTTTGTACATCTCAAATTCGTCATACACATCTTTATAATTTGGAATATACTAAGGATAATAATAATATGTGTAATACCTTGATTACACATTTCTGTCAGATGAAGGGTCATATGCTTTGATGAAAATAACAAACTGGATAGGCAATGGTGTTGTATGAACTAGATGCCATTGTTGAACTGGACGTTTGCAATAAATGTCATTAAAACAAAGAGAGTTGGTTTTACACTTACACTGCTATGTGACCAATACAATTTGATTTGATATGATTTTGATTTGATGGGCTCTGCTGAACTCAGCTGTGTGAGAAATAATCCTGTATCCAAATAATGAACCCTTCTGCACCTAAATCCTGTCTGACTCCTGATGCTTCGCACCCCACTGACAAGACATTGGAGTCCAATACCTTACAAATTGTTATTTTCGTTTTCAATATCACATGTAATTGTTAGTTCCTAACAACAACAAGGAACATTTTAATTTCAAATTATGTTTTGATAAAAGTCGTTCAGTTTTTTATACGTTCAGTTTTTTGTTTAATCTTGGGGGCAAAATGACTCCAGCTGGTAATAATAATGTAAAATATGTTGGTAGTTTGAGGGTTAAAATAATTTGATGATACACAGAAAAGTTGGAAAGTAGTCTCTGCGGCCCAATAACTGACCAAATATGCGACAAGGGGTGACGAGTATCTTGAAATTGCTGTAGAAAAGGTAATTTGGTTAGAATTGCTACATCTAGTTGCAGTTGTTACATTTTGCTTCAGCAAGGACCGTGATAGCAAATAAATGATACATTATTACCATAATGTATATTCCATTACTTCCGCCTTGGTCAGCGTGATTGTGGACCACGTGACTAAACACGGACTAAACATCGTTTCAACAAAGCAAATCGTGAGTCTGCAGTACAATTTTTCATTGAGTTTCATGTGTCATTGGTGGATTTAATGCGTTTTAGTTGCTGCCATACAAACGGTATTTTTGAAAACGTCATCTTAACGGTCTTTACTTGCTAAAAATGTTAATGCCTAATGTTAGTGGCATTATAGCTAGCCTGCTAGCTTAGTGGCTAATAGCTAACGGTAACGTTAGCTGTGCATATCAGAAGATTAAACATCTAACGTTACTTTTCCAAACTTTAGCTAGTTTTAGATTCGTGAATGTGGTGCTGTTGCCAATGTAGATTGTCGTAACTTGTTCCTGTCTAGCAACAGCTTATGATGTCGGGGTGGCACCTGTCATTGAAGCTGGTGGATCAGCCCAAATCCACCTTCCACTTCCCTGAGACTATGCCTGGAGACGTGTCTCCCGGCGGGTACCGAGTCTCTACTCTGAAACAACTCGTTTCGGCACAGCTCCCGGATTCCCTACCGGACCCCGAACTCATAGGTTTGCACTACATAAGTGAACAACTCACATGTTAGCTAACTTATTTACGATTTGTGTCTGATGTTTTTTATTTTATTTAATATGTCAGAGCTGGTACACTGTGGTCGCAAGTTGAAGGATGACCTGACTTTAGACTCCTGTGGGATCCAGCCTGGATCGACCCTGCACATCCTCAAAAGGACCTGGCCTGAACCAGACATCAATCCAGGTGGGTTTTGACAGACCAACTCTAACCCTCTTAGAAGCGCCATGTCACTAGACATTTTCATGTATAAGGTTACTTCTACAAAGAACCATAGTCATTTATCTCTCCTGTCTTTCTCCCTTTGTCTGTAGAGCCAGTGAACAGGACGACTGCAGCCAGGGAGTTCCGTGTGCTGCAGGCAGCCCTCCACTCCAACTCCACCTACAGAGACTCGGTAATAACATTGTTATGGTGTTGAGAATGAACATGTAGAAGGATGTCTTTATCAGAAATCCTATTAAATCAGTTACAGTGGGGTCCAAAATGATTGACAACCTTGATAAAGATTAGCAATAAGAAATCTATAAAATACACTGAACAAAAATATGAACACAACATGTAAAGTGTTGGTCCTGTGTTTCATGAGCTGCAATAAAAGAGCCCAGAAATGTTCCATATGCACAAAAAGCTTATTCCTCTCAAATTTTGTGCACACATTTGTTTACATCCCTGTTAGTGAGCATTTCTCCTTTGCCAAGATAATCTGTCCTCCTGACAGGGGTGGCATATTAAGAAGCTGATTAAACAGCATGATCATAACACAGGTGCACCTTGTGCGGTGGACAGTAAAAGCCCACTCTAAAATGTGCAGTTTTGTCACACAACACAATCCCACAGATGTCTCAAGTTTTGAGGGAGCATGCAATTGGCATACTGACTGCAGGTATGTCCACCAGAACTGCTGCTATAGAATTTAATGTTGATTTCTCTACCATCAACCTCCTCAATGTCTTTTTAGAGAATTTGGCAGTATGTCCAACTGGCCTCACAACCGCAGACCATGTGTATGGCGTAGTGTGGGCAGGCAGTTTGTCAACATTGTGAACAGAGGGCCCCATGGTGGCGTTGGGTTATGCTATGGGCAGGCATTCGCTACGGACAACAAACACAATTGCATTTTATTGATGGCAATTTGAATGCACAGAGATACCGTGATGAGATCCTGAGGCCCATTGTCGTGCCAATTATGGTGGTCACACCAGATACTGACTGGTTTTCTGAGCCAAGCCCCAACCTTTTTTTAAGGTATCTGAGTCCGACATAAACATCTTTATTCCCACTCATATGAAATCCATAGATTAGAGCCCAATAAGTTTATTTCAATTGACTGATTTCCTTAGGTAAACTGTAACTCAGTAAAATCTTTGAAATTGTTGCGTGTTGGGTTTATATTTTTGTTCAGTAGAAATAATTCAAATACTGAGCTATATTTTATGCTCAAAGAATAGGAAAGTTATATTATATTGTACTAATAGAATTGGTCAAAGAAAGATGCTTTGTTTAATTAGTAGTACTACTCAAAAAGGTAGTGGCGAAAAATTGACACCCCTAAAAATTATTATAAATGAAGTAGTCAAAGGTGTAGTATTTGGTTCCATATTCCTAGCTCACAATGACTACATCAAGCTTGTAACTATACAAATGTGTTGGATGCATTAGCAGTTTGTTCTGGTTGTGTTTCAGATTATTTTGTGCCCAATTGAAATGAATGGTAAATAATGTATTGTCATTGTGGAGTCACTTTTTAGTTGTAAATATGAATAGAATATGTTTCTAAACACTTGTACATTAATGTGAATTTTACCAGGATTACGGATAATCCTGAATGAATTGTAACTTTGTCACTCATAATTATTCACATAGTGTCAAAGATCCTACCTCCAAAACATGCTAACCTCTCACCATTACCAATAACCGGGGAGGTTAGCATGTCTTGGGGGTAAGATCTTTGACTCTGTAAATCTGTCATCATTATTCATGACTGTTACTTGTTAAATAAAAATATATTTATCTGGGCAATTGTTTTAGTATAAAACAATTATAATTTCCCAATTTTTATTTAGCATACACTAGCTCAGTATTTTAATGATTTATCTTATACAGTCATTATTGCTCTTCTTTATCAAGGGTGTCAATCATTTCGAACCCCACTGTATATAACTTAATTTGCTTCCCCAGGTGTTTAAGATGCTGACTAATAAGGAGTCTCTAGATCAGATCATTGTGGCCACTCCAGGGCTTAGATCTGACCCGGTAGCGCTAGGCAAGTACTGATTAGCCCTGCCCGTTATGACATAACATCATCCTAACCATGTCACCAAGGAGGTTATCTCTTACAATGCTTTGCTTCTGAATCTTGCAGGAGTGCTCCAAGACAAAGATCTATTTGTGCAATTCACAGACCCCAACATGCTGGATGTGTAAGTGTTTTTGTTCCATATACTGTAGCATGACTTTGTCATGCCATGTTGTGAATGAGTAACTTAGACTGTGGATTTGTGACATTAGGGATAATACAGAAGTATTAAACGTTTTGCCTTGTAGGTTGATCAGTTCTCACCCAGCCCTGGTCAATGCCATCATCCTGGTCCTCCACTCAGTGGCTGGCAGCATGCCTGCTCAGTCCAGCGCCGGCTCCTCCCGCAACGTCTCCTCCAGCTCCTACAGTGACATGCCAGGTGAGCATCACACTGGTGGAAACTACAGGGTCGTGTTCAATAGGTTAGACTGTAGAAAAATGGTTTGCAACGGAAAACAAAAATCTGTTCTTATTGGACAAGGTTCAGGTAGCACCTCCCTGTTTCATTCTTTTTCAAAACGTTTAGTCCCTACTGAACACGACCAAGTGATGGCCACATCGGTCTGTCACTCACCATCACTAAGACTGGAACATGTATGACGTTTGCGTTGTCTTGTCTGCAGGAGGGTTTATGTTTGAGGGCATGTCTGATGACGATGAAGATTTCCAATCGGTGAGTCAATCTAGCTGGATTGAGATTTAAAATGTAAATATAGATGGAGTATAGCTAACATCATTGCTATGTGTGTAACTAGGGCAATCAGGCAGGACCATCCAACCGAACCGGGGGCCCAGCAGGAATGCGGCCAGTGTCCCTTGGCCATAGTGGAGCTACAGGCCCTCGACCCATAACACAGAGTGAGCTGGCCACTGCCCTGGCCCTGGCCAGTACTCCTGAGAGCAGTGCTGTTACTCCCACTGCAGGGGCTCAGGTAAAGAATGTCCCATCATCCTCCCTCAACACACAAACGCACTCCTCTACTAGTGACACAGAGCAGACACTTGCCCTTCTAACTGCGTGCCCTTTGTTCTGTGTTGCAGCAGGACACCTCATCTGGAGTGCCTCCCACGCCAGCAGGGACTCCTGTCAGCAATGACCTTTTCAGCCAGGCACTGCAGCAGGCTCTGCAGGCCTCCAGCATGTCCTCTCTGCAGGTCAGTCTCTTCTCCTCTCTACTCTCTCATTCTCTCCTTTCCCTCTCCTCCTTTCCTCTCAATGTGCTACATGAGCCACGAGGACAGACCAGATCCACATGTCTCGACCTTTTAAAGGACAACACTGTGGATAGAAGCTGTGCTCTTAATCATACTGCCTGGAGCAATGGCACTCGCTGCGTTTCTATTTGGTCTCTCTCTAGCTGGAGTAATGACAGCCTAAGCTTCAATGCCTCTGACTGTGTGTTTTGGTCTGTTTGCCAGTAGTTTTAAGGGTAGCTTTGTTCTACTGTCTTATAGGGGCGTTGGCAGTCCCAGCTGCAGCAGCTGAGAGACATGGGGATCCAGGATGAGGAGCTGATGTTACGGGCGCTCCAGGCTACAGAGGGGGACATCCAGTCAGCTCTGGAGCTCATCTTCGCTGGAGGGCCAGGACTCTGAGCCAAGCCAGGGCCCTGAGAGTGAGGAGAGTGCACAGACCCAAGCTGGTGGCTCTGGTCATTCTGCCATTGGGCTGTGATATGGACACTTATATGGACACAATGTTTCAGACATGAAGACCTCATTACTACTCCTCTACCCTTTCATACACAACCTAAATGGAACAACTTTTAAATGAGTCAGTCAGATTCAGGGGTAGATAAGGTACATGTTTATCTTTATTACAAGTCCAAAACAAAAATAATCAATGTTTTGCCAGCCATTTAAAAGAGGTTTGTTGCTAGCCCCTGAAGGCTTTAAACTCATCGCTGTGTGGATATATACATAATGAAAGAGGGCTGTGTTCTACCAGAAATCTTCATTTTGTTTCAGACACTAGCATTGACTCAGATCTGCTATAAAATATGCCTTGGAAGAAAGCAGTGTTGAGATTACCCCTAGAGTCTAATTGTGATTCATACAGTTGTACACTAGGTGGCAATGTCTAACCTCTTACCATAGTTCCTTTGCGATTCCATTCAATAGAGAAATCAGGAGTAGAAATTTGACAAATATGGCTAGCTGATGTTTGAACTGATTCTGAAACTGGTTCAGTTGGGCTGCCAGATCAATAAACACATACATAATGTAATAGTTGTTTGAGAGTAAATGTAAATACCAGTATTAGACTATTTTTGTGGTTTGATAAAAATATAGGCTCATCCAACATGTATGAGATTTATTACATTTTTACTCTTTTAACAGCTGACATTATGCAAACATTGTACTGCAGAAGGATAACCTTGTATCCATTCTAAGTACCATCCATCCAGATGTTATTGTGTCTGAGCTGAACACGGTCGCTATGAGCAAATGGCTTTTCTCAATATTCAAATGGGCTTGCTCTTTAAACAACCAGACCCATTTTGTGTGCTGCTTTGTCTCATTGTCTCCCATTGGGGTGCTGTGGAAGAAGAGGACAAATTGTGTGCCCCCCTCACCCTACCATTCTCAATCTTCAGTAATTGCCCTGCTTAGTTTTATAAGTGCGTCTTGTTGAATGGGGCCTTTCATGAGCACAGCACCCAAACAGTGCTTTGTGTCTTTCTGTCCCCATTACCATTTTATATGCAGGCCGTGCACACCTGCAGGCAATTTCCCTGTGAATATCTCTTACAGAGTTTCAACGTGAGGACTCTCGCTGGACTCTTCAGAACTTATTCAAATCATGTCGAGTCTTCAATTGGTTAATACAACGTTTGATTGCCTTTCAAGCTAATTTAAATAAATAATGATGCACCATAGCAATTGACTTACTGTAGGCTTATTAGACAATATATTGGTCTTCTTTGTTTGATAGATCACGTTAAAAGCATTGCAGCAATGGTAGAGGTATTGTGATTATTGAATAGAAAGGGTTTATTCTGCTGGTCTTTGCCATGTCAGACCTATCCTCTTAACTGCAGCATCACATCCTCAAACCTCCACAATATATCCAGGGAAGTTGCCATGGAGACTCATTTATCTGATTCAGATGGGGATATGTAATCACATTGCACATCTTCACATGTTGCTGTCATTGCACTATGTTTGGGTTACACACATTCTTTATTTTCTCCACCCGGAGGACAACGCAAAGACGATGAAACGTTTTCCTCGTCTGCCCCCTGACATCAAAATGGAGGTGAAAGAAGGTGCTGTCCAGACAGATTTGTTCAGTCACACTATACACCTGTGGCTGTATAGTGACTTCTCTCTCCCTTCTGTCCATGCAGACAGGCTTGTGTGGGACCTAGGGGTGATGAGGGTGAAAATAGGGTGTTATTTGTGGATGCAGGCATTGTCTTGGCTGGGTAGGAAACAGCACTTAATCGGGTGAGTCACTAATGTTTGACTAAAACAGTAGAGGGACAGAATAAATGCAGGGAAATAGGGAAGACAGTCATTCCTCCCATCCTTTCTCTCCCCATTACCCCTGTCCCCCAGAGTCTTAGGTCATTATAGCTCCTCTTCTCTCATGTATTCTGCTGCTCTGTGAATGCCCGACTATATGCAGACTGCAGACACAGCGACTCAACCCAGGTTCATAGCTGGTTCACATGGCCCTGAAGAAAATGACCTTTCATGAGTACAGCAGCTCCAAGCTCTGCACCACTCTGCTCCAGCTCTCTTTCATCTAAACCACTGTTACAACAACATAGTTGGTTGGAAGAAGCTGTAATTCAAAAAGAAGGACAATAAATTACATAGAGACTGTTGGCTGGGTGTTTCTGAGTATAGTGGCTTCGGTCTGCAGCAGACAGAACTATCCACATTGTCCAACACAACATTGACCTGTAGATTCAGGGGATGGATTAGGACAGTCCTACTTAATTATACTGTATGTCTACACAGTGCAAAACTCTTTGCATCCATAATAGACCATTTAAAGCAGAGTAAAAGCTAAGTTAATCTAACTGCCAGAGACTGCAGAATAATAACAGGTTTCACTTTGGGTCACCTCCACACGTGTCAGAAGGGAACTGGAGGAGAGTATATTGTCTCCCCATTTTGTTTTTGTCTTTTTAAACGATGCAGTTCATGTGTTATTAGCATCACGTCTGTTTACCTGAGATTGCTTTCTGCCAGGCATGACGGCTGAATATGAAATGAGTTGGTGATGGACAAGGGCCATTTTTTCTATCTGTCTGTGGAATGGATGCATTCATTGCTGCTTTCAAGCCATGTCTTTCAGGCCTGTGGGTGCTCTTTTGACCACCAAAGGACACTTTGATGCATTTCCTCTCGGGTGTTTTAACCCTGGGAGAGGGTGATATCGCAGCAGTGGGAGAAAGGTTAGAAATGATACATCTCTCCAGAGCAGTAGAAAGGACCGCCATGGAGATGCTGTGTGGTAGAGAACGATAAGAGTGTCTGAAAAAGATTTATACGTTAATCTAAACAAAACAGCAATACCCTGAATCACCTTGGTTGGATTCTCAGGAGAGTATATTAACACACCTGTTCAGGTATCAACTAATTAGTTCATTGCAGATTTATGTCGACCTTGTGTGGGGAAAATATTTCTCCACATTTTCACAAAAGAGGTGGAAGTGGATCACTCATTCCCTGCCTTATATCCTTATTGCTTTTGGTTGTCGGTGGTAACATCCATCTGTCTGCCCTCTGTATCTTCATGCAAGCTGTATGTAATAGAAAACACTGTAGACTTTATAGGCCAGCTTGGCTCCATTGTGAGGCTCTGAAAGGATGTTTACACATTGATCTAGCCCCACCTAACAACAGGAGGCAACAGGAGAATCTAGCCCCACCTAACAACAGGAGGCAACAGGAGAAGAGCTGGGGAGAGGAGCACGCTAACGAACACGGATTCCTTTTCAGGAGCAGAAAGAGCATCAAAGCCATGTGGCCTGAATCCCAAGGCCGTCTGGTCTGCTTGTTAAAGCCCCGCCTGTACGCGCGTGTGTTTAAATGAAGGATTCTCTAGCACCATCACCATCAAAGCCCAGGGTGTGTTCTCTGTAATCTCAACCGCTGTTCTCTGTCTCTCAGAGCTCTCCTGTAGTCGTTTATTAATACATGAATTAAGTATGCTCTCGAAGAAAGACGCTAGAGACCGACTCAGACCGTGTTTGGCTTACACAGCAATTAATACATTTCCTCTGTACAGATCTTGGGTTAGTTCATTCAATCACTATAATATCACAGCCGGACGGTGTGCAGTGAGAACAGGGTTGGGATTGTGTGGTGGAGCAGATGACCATTCACTACTAGGTCGACGTCAGTGCCTTTATCCTCTCTTACTATTCTTTCAATACCCCGTCTTTGAATCAACCAACAGAGAGTAGCGCTATGGCACTTACCATTGAATAGACCCGTACCTTGGTAACTGGTAACCACAACGGTATGGAGTTAAAAACATCTTTTGGATTATCTTTTTTTTTTTTGTAACATGTTTGTTGCAGCATCAAGAAAGAGCCAACAGACAAGAGGGCTTTGGACTCATAAACTCTACTTTATTTAGGTTGAAACTTGATGCCTCTATGTCCCCATACAATACATTCAGTATATACATTTGGCGATGAGGGACTGTACAGATATGTTAAAGTAGTGCATACATACATACATGGGAAGAAAATGTACACAAAAGCACTAAAATCACAGAGTAAGTCAATGGCTGATGGCAATGCGCACACACAACACTTCTCTGAGGGCGAGAAGGACTATTTCAGGTTCCCACAGAGACAAATAACAAAGTGAACAGTGAGTCTGCTGATTGAGACAAAGCCCCTTCTTTGCCTTCCAGAGTCCCCTCCCTTCCTCCTTCTAGCCAGGCGAGGGGTCTTCCTCTGGACAGTGTGGACAACGTACGTGGGACCTTGCCTACAGTAACATGCGTCTGTCAGCAGCACTGACTAAAGATCCTCCTCTTCTTTAAATGTTTCATCTCTACCACACAGGAACATTCTTAAGACATAGTGCATTCGGAAAGTATTCAGACCCCTTGACTTTTCCCACATTTTGTTCTATTCCCCCCCCCCATCAATCTACACACCATATCCCATAATGACAACGCAAAAACAAGTTTAGACATTTATGCAAATTTATATATTTGTTTATATTGTTTGGTACCCTTCTCCAGATCTGTTCCTCAACACAATCCCTTCTTCGGAGCTCTACAGACAATTCCTTAGACCTCATGGCTTGTTTTTTTCTCTGACATGCACTGTCAACTGTGGGCCCTTATATAGACAGGTGTTTGCCTTTCCAGATCATGTCCAATCAATTGAATTTACCACAGATGGACTCAAAGTTGTAGAAATATCTCAAGGATGATCAATGGAAACAGGATGCACCTGAGCTCAATTTTGAGTCTCATAGCAAAAGGGTCTGAATACTTATGTAAATTAAATAAATACAAATATGTATAAATAAAACTGTTTTTTTTGCTTTGTCATTATGAGGTACTGTGTGTGGATTGATGAGTAAAAAAATATTTAACACATTTTAAAATAAGGCTGAAACATAAACTGTTTAAAAAGGGAAGGGGTCTGAATACTTTCAGAATGCACCGGACATATGTACATACATACACACATATATATATATATATATATATATATATAGTACCAGTCAAATGTTTGGACACACCTACTCATTCAAGGGTTTTTCTTTATTTTGACTATTTTCTACAGTGTAGAATAATAGTGAAAAACATCAAAACTATGAAATAAAACATTTGGAATCATGTACTAACCAAAAAAGTAAATATATTTTATATTTGAGATTCTTCAAAGTAGCCACCCTTTGCCTTAATGACAGCTTTGCACACTCTTGACATTCTTTCATCCAGCTTCATGAGATCGTTACCTGGAATGCATTTCAATTAACAGGTGTGCCTTCTTAAAATCGTATTTGTGGAATGTATTTCCTTCTTAATACATTTCAGCCAATCAGTTGTGTTGTGACAAGGTAGAGGTGGTATACAGAAGATAACCTTATTTGGTAAAAGCCCTTGTCCATATTATGGCAAGAACAGCTCAAATAATCAAAGAGAAATTAAACTTTAAAGGTATGAAGGTCAAGAATGAAGGTGAAGAACTAAAAACCATCAAGCGCTATGATGAAACAGGCTCTCGTGAGGACCGCCACAGGAAAGGAAGGCCCAGAGTTACCTCTAATGATGTTATCCTCTGCAGCAGAGGTAACTGCACCTCAGATTGGAGACCAAATAAATGCTTCATAGAATTCAAGCAACAGACACATCTCAACATCAACTGTTCCCGAGGAGACTGTGTGAATCATGGCCTTCATGGTCGAATTACTGCAAAGAAACCACTAAAGGACACCGATAAGAAGAAGAGACTTGTTTGGGCAAAGAAACACAAGCAATGGATATTAGACAGGTGGAAATCTGTACTTTGGTCTGATGTCCAAATTTTAGATTTTTGGTTCCACCCGCCGTGTCTTTGTGAGACGCAGAGTAGGTGAACGGATGATATCTGCATGCATGGATTCCCACTGTGAAGCATGGAGGATGTGTTTTGGTGTGGGGATGTTTGCTGGTGACCCTGTCAGTGATTTATTACACAACCAGCATGTTTCCCACAGCATTCTGCAGCGATACACCATTCCATCTGGTTTGTGCTTAGTGGGACGATCATTTGTTTTTCAACAGAACAATGACCCATCTCCAGTTTGTGTAAGGGCTATTTGACCAAGAAGGAGAGTGATGGTGTGCCGAATCACCCGACCTCAACCCAATTAAGATGGTTTGGGATGAGTTGGACCACAGAGTGAAGGAAAGGCAACCAACAAATGCTCAGCATATGTGGGAACTCCTTCAAGGCTGTTGGAAAAGCATTCCTCGTGAAGCTGGTTGAGAGAATGCCAAGAGTGTGCAAAGCTGTCATAGGCAAAGGGTGGCTACTTTGAAGAATCTAAAATCTATTTTGATTTGTTTAACACTTTTTTGGTTCCTACATGATTCCATATCTGTTATTTCCAAGTTTTGATGTCTTCACTAATATTCTACAATAAAGAAAAAACCCTTGAATGAGTAGGTGTGTCCAAACCTTTGACTGGTACTATATATATATATATATATATATATATATATATATATATATACTTTAGAAGACTCGTGAGACCATAGGTCTACTGGTAAAATACACATGGGGGGGTATAGTACTTCAGAGGTACTCCGGGCAGAGCAAAATTCAGTTGGTGGTTCATTATCTGAAAAGGGTTGGGAACCACTGCTGCTGTATGCAACCCTACTTTACTTGGTCCTTTAACTTACCAACAGAATCAATTCGCCTCCAGCAAACACCTGTATGATTCTTGTTTGGAAATGCCAATTGGAAAACAGCCTTAGACATCTGCAATGATGCCACCTACTGGCTACGGGATTGCATAGCATGCTTCAGCACTCTCCTTGTTAACGATAAGATTAAAGGACACGTCAGTCCCTCTAGTTCAGGAGAGAAGTCAAACTCCAAGAACAAAGAGAGGCTTCAAGCAATGTCTCTAACCTCAAGGTCTGTACCAGAATAAGAGTCGTGTGGGTAGAGGACAGAACACAGAGACAATGGAGGAAATCAAGAGTGAACTGAATAAGAAACCAATTATGAGATGTGTGTATTAAATAATTCAAACAAATAGAGGGGTTATGACAGACTGGAGGTCAGGGTTCATTTAGGAAAATTGAGTCCTCTGATTGGTCCATGGGGCTTCTACAGTCTTTATGTGAGGCTTGACAATCCCATTGGTCACGAGACACCATCACTCAGTGTCTCAGAGTCAGGCCACAGAGGCAGTTGGACACATGAAGCAGAAGTGACTAAAACACAAAGCGAAGCACCACAGTATATGAGACCAGGTCCGGGGTATTTAAGCTCTGGCCAAACACGATCACATGGCAGAGAATAGTGAGGGCTGGATGCCACGAGGCAGGCCTTCACAGAGAGGAGTAACACATCTGTAATAAGAAGAATTACCCCAGAATAAATTACAGTCACAGAACAATCGTTGAAAGAAGCAGAACTCTAGAAATCAGCGGATCTAATCCGACTGATTCAACCCATGCATTATAAGGCATTAACCAAACATTTGTTACTGACATCACACAATTTCATAGTGACTATACATACAAATGCTGATCTGTAAAATGTAGTAAAAAAAGAAAAAAAAGAAACAAAAACATGTGACTGGTTTATGCAAAAACATATTCTTAAACCATAGATGCAATTTGTTGGGAATCGGAGTTGCATGGTGGGGGTTGGATCAATATCTGCAATCCCATTGTACCTATTGATCTGCAGATTCACGAATGAAATTGATTTTCTGAGGTAGACAATGCAGGCATATTCCATTCTACCCATGCAAAGATATTCTACGATGGGGGATTGGGAAGGTAATTTGGACCATTTTGAGACTAGGCGCCCATCTCTGGCTCATTTAGCCAATGGTGCTACTGCTGTGTAACATAGTAGTGATCCATCTATCAGTCTGCTGACTGTCCAACCAGAGCTGTACTTACACTGTCCTACCAATGGGACACCCGTGGTGAAGGATATCAGAAATACAGTCCCGGGAATAGACAGAGACGTCAGTCTGCAGACCGTACAGCACTTAAACACTAAACTGTTGTTGGGAAAGTATTCACACAGGGCATGTTTATTGAGTTTGCCAGCCACTGTAGAGTGCCCATATGTAACTCCAATACATTAATTTGCCTTCCCTGCTTCCTTTATAAGGACATTACAATCTTTAGGTTCCCCTCACTAAACAAACATTACACTTTCAGCATAACATGGAGCCAAATCCAATATGAACAGGTCTTGTGTGGAAGAGGTGGGTACAAAGTGGCACTGTTGAGGAAGCAGCTGTGGGATCAGTGAAACAATGCTTGCAGATGATGTTTCAGTCAATGATGCAATGATAATGTTGTAGAAAATACAAACAAAAAGTTAATAGCAGGTCTGGGATCAGGTAGGTGATGACCGGTGAGCTGCATTATCCTCATCATCCCTGCCTCCTCCGCCAACTTGAACTCTGTCCTTCAGACCAATCAAACAGAAGGAAATAGGCAGAGCGACAGGGTTTCCCAGGGGAGGTGGCAGGAGAGGGCATCTGACCCCTGTGTGACCTTTGGGGAAGGCCATGTCACTATAGTGTCCTGATGGCCACGGGGTAGAGCAGGGACATGTGCTCGGCCCCCTTGATGGGCAGCTTGCGGCTGGAGTAGAAGTGGATGATCTCGGGGACACTGTCGAAGGGACAGCTGTTCAGACCCAGGATGTACTTGTTCTCCTTCGTCCTTGACAGCTTCATGTGCATGAAGCCCTGGCTGCTCCTAGAGGGAGAGAGAAAACAATATCAGCTCTAAACATTGAGTGCTTTATCTCCCAGCGGTACAGTGACAGATCATTCCCAGGTGATGCAGTACAATTGGGTTTAGAACCCAAGTCATATACTGTACACACTCCTATATACTGTAAATAGAGAGTGCTACTAGTCTAATGAGCAGCCAGGAAGAATCACTTAGGCTACACCGGTTAATAAATGCAGAGCAAATGAAAAGCTCCCTGGGCTGTGCTCCCTACAGTATTTCTAGGGCTGAGCCGGAGCCTTGGATCTGTGTGCTTTGCAGCTCTTAAGTAATCTCCTGCTCTGGAGCCTTGTCTTAATGAGAAATGTGGCTGTATAAAACCCATTATACTGCAGGGAGGATGGCAGTGACACAGGCCTTTTATCACATACAAGGAGAGGGAGAGGTCAAAGATAGAGAGGGAGAGATAGAGAGATAGAGAGATAGAGAGAAGAGATAGAGAGAAGAGATAGAGAGAGAGAGAGAGAGAGAGAGAGAGAGAGAGAGGGACATGGTGAGGTAGAGGGGGAGAAAGAGAGAGAGGAAGATGGAGATAGTGAGGAAGAGGGGGAGAGGGGTGAAAGAGAGCGAGGTAGAGGGGGAGAAGGGCTAGAGGAAAAGTCCTCAGTAGACCATTTATCAGAAACCTTTTTTGCGACAAGTAGCCAAACACACAGCATCAGGTTAGTGTCAAGCACTGAGCACACACTGACTCATGGTCCCAGAGAATGTTTTTTCTTCTGTTTGCATTGTGCAATGCCCAAGATACTGCAGAATCAGCTCACCCGGAGGACTTACAGTTAGGAAAAGTATATATACAATATTTAGCAGAGCAGGTGTCACCTCTCCTGTCAACATAAATAAAACTGTGGAATAACAGCCAGACAGTGATGGACTGCAATGACTTCCTGTTCCCATAAGTGGGGAATGGCATTCAAAGATGGAAATATGTGTTCTAAGCCATTCTGTCTGTCTCTGTGTGTCTGTGTGTCTGTGTGTGTGTGTGTGTGTGTGTGTGTGTGTGTGTCTGTGTGTGTGTGTGTGTGTCCATTATCAGCAGAAATAACAACTTGCTGGGCATCTTCCGTTATCTTATAATTGCATTTGAAAAGCCTGAAGTCATATTATCTCACTAAGACACCAACAGAAACAAAGCCATGGAGAGAACACCAACATTAGGATCGAGGAGAAACTTAACAGGTTCAATTAAGGGACAATAACCATTAAAAATGACATTTCTCAACACATCAGAGGCAAATACTTACTGTAAGTCAAATCTTTCATCAGTCCATGAACCAAGAGATAAAACCTTAGTGTGACACGGAGAAACTCATAAGGACCATGAAGGACAGTCAACAAGAAATCTCTCATGTCAACACACTGCTGCTGTACGACTGGCAAGTCACAGCCTTGACGTGTATAGTTGCTGCAATAAAAGTATGATTAGAGAGGGGGAGGTAGAAGGAGAGAGGAGTCGGAGAGGGGGAGACAGAGACCCTAAAAGAAACGAGGGAGATTGAGAGGATCTAGCGTGCGGAGAGGAGGATGATCGTTTTATAAGAGACCTGAGGGAGAGGACTGCAGGGTTTCTCTGCTGCTATAAAAGTGAAGTAAATACAGCTAGTTTCAGTCCCCTATCACTGAGCCTGATCAGCCAGCCAGCTCCTCCAGTTGAATACATCTCTGTCATTACTAGGATGTTCATCAAATCAAAGTTTATTGGTTGGAGTAGATGAGGACAGATATCTCTAGTCACACAGCCTGTTCACTGCCTACATCCCAAATTACACCCTGTTCCCTATTTGGGATGTAGTCACTGTGTTGCTTCTTCTTAAGCTGGACCAGGAGAGGAGAGGCCACTCTGAAGGTAAAGTGAGTTTGATTCATCAACAGCTTGAGGAGACAGGCCTTGGGTTACACGAGCACACCACTTAAAAAGCTAAACACATCAATAGGAACATTCTAGAAATCCTCCTAAGATTTCCTTCCCAGTCAGCGTTTAGCTACGCTTATCGCGTTTCAGCTCCGTGGAGACTGAGACAACGGCGCAACAGACCACCGCTGTCTGATAACAGAAATGTAGGGCTATTTTTGACCAGACTGGGCATTTTGTGTTTGTTATCGTATCCTATTTAGTTGTGCGCTTTTTTATTGTCTAATCGGGATTCATTTCACTCTGGAGGTCTGGTGTCCTTTTCACCGGGGTCTATGACTTTCACTTGAACCCGCTCATCCTTCAAGCAGAGAAATAGGCTGACAGCCATCATCGTTTATCTCTACCTCTCTACATATATTAGACTGCACCATGAATGATGCTTCAACGCAATAAATCCATGGCTTCAGAGAAGCCAAAACTCACCCAACAGAAGATAATGATCCAGAAAGAAAGCCTTGACCTTAAGAAGCATTGTGGGACAGGAATTGTCCTGAATAGCCACTCTTCCGGTTTAATACGTACTGCGGCAGCCACAAACAGAGTGTGTCTGACTGGAAGGATCACTAACATGATCAGGACATGACCACACCTCCTTGTGGTTTAGAGGGATTTTAAAAACAAGAATGTGGTTGGTGCTGCTCATTATAGGTCAACTATACTGTAAGAAACTGTGTTGTTGTCGTGTTTCATTTGGGAACCATTCCAGTTGTGGTAATATCCAAGAAGAACACACGCATTAATAAAACACACTGAACTGTGCACTGAACCACGTACTCCATTACAAACTAGAAGAGCCCTCACTGGGAGATCCCCGGTCTCTCACAAGAAAGACAAAGAGAGGACACTTTTCGGAGACATGTTTGCCTCTCCTGACATGAGTTCAACTGCCAACGCTGAGAGATTTTGTTGTTCTTTCTACAACTCCAAGGCTTTCTAGTTTCCCATGTGTTATAGCATCAACACATTTTGTTGCATAAATCTTTGTTTTCCTCTTTCAACGGTTTATTTTCTACCTGTCAGCCCGTAAAACCGGCTGTGAAAAAACCCCTTCCTGGGGGGACGAGGGGGAGCTAAGCCACTCAGAGACCAGTGAAAGGCTAAATGTGTTTTATGCACCTAAAAGAGCACTCATCTTCAGAGAGAGGAGGAGAGACAGAGACAAGGTACCCTCTCTCCCTGTCAAAAGGCTCTGGAGACTCACGGTTAGTGAAAGTCTGGGCCTTCATCAATGATGCAAAGCACAAACGTGCCGCCGATTTGGCCTCATGAATATTTCAGCAGCTCCAGTCATGGCGTATCTAAACACAGGGTCTATAGCCTCTGCCACAGAGGTTTCAGCATCTTCCAACATGCACTGCTCAAAAAAATAAAGGGAACACTCAAATAACACATCCTAGATCTGAATGAATGAAATTTTTATTAAATACTTTTTTCTTTACATAGTTGAATGTGCTGACAACAAAATCACACAAAAAGTATCAATGGAAATCAAATTTATCAACCCATGGAGGTATGGATTTGGAGTCACACTCAAAATTAAAGTGGAAAACCACACTACAGGCTGATCCAACTTTGATGTAATGTCCTTAAATCAAGTCAAAATGAGGCTCAGTAGTGTGTGTGGCCTCCATGTGCCTGTATGACCTCCCTACAACGCCTGGGCATGCTCCTGATGAGGTGGCGGATGGTCTCCTGAGGGATCTCCTCCCAGACCTGGACTAAAGCATCCACCAACTCCTATGGCGCTGGTGGATGGAGCGAGACATGATGTTCCAGATGTGCTCAATTGGATTCAGGTCTGGGGAACGGGCGGGCCAGTCCATAGCATCAATGCCTTACTCTTGCAGGAACTGCTGACACACTCCAGCCACATGAGGTCTAGCATTGTCTTGCATTAGGAGGAACCCAGGGCCAACCGCACCAGCATATGGTCTCACAAGGGGTCTGAGGATCTCATCTCGGTACCTAATGGCAGTCAGGCTACCTCTGGCGAGCACATGGAGGGCTGTGCAGCCCCCCAAAGAAATGCCACCCCACACCATGACTGACCCACCGCCAAACCGGTCATGCTGGAGGATGTTGCAGGCAGCAGAACGTTCTCCACGCTGTCTCCAGACTCTGTCACATGTGCTCAGTGTGAACCTGCTTTCATCTGTGAAGAGCACAGGGCGCCAGTGGCGAATTTGCCAATCTTGGTGTTCTCTGGCAAATGCCAAATGTCCTGCATGGTGTTGGGCTGTAAGCACAACCCCCACCTGTGGACGTCGGGCCCTCATACCACCCTCATGGAGTCTGTTTCTGACCGTTTGAGCAGACACATGCACATTTGTGGCCTGCTGGAGGTCATTTTGCAGGGCTCTGGCAGTGCTCCTCCTGCTCCTCCTTGCACAAAGGCGGAGGTAGCGGTCCTGCTGCTGGGTTGTTGCCCTCCTACGGCCTCCTCCACATCTCCTGATGTACTGGCCTGTCTCCTGGTAGCGCCTCCATGCTCTGTACACTATGCTGACAGACACAGCAAACCTTCTTGCCACAGCTCGCATTGATGTGCCATCCTGGATGAGCTGCACTACCGGAGCCACTTGTGTGGGTTGTAGACTCCGTCTCATGCTACCACTAGAGTGAAAGCACCGCCAGCATTCAAAAGTGACCAAAACATCAGCCAGGAAGCATAGGAACTGAGAAGTGGTCTGTGGTCACCACCTGCAGAACATCTCCTTTATTGGGGGTGCCTATAATTTCCACCTGTTCTCTATTCCATTTGCACAACAGCATGTGAAATGTATTGTCAATCAGTGTTTGATTTCACAGAAGTGTGATTGACTTGGAGTTACATTGTGTTGTTTAAGTGTTCCCTTTATTTTTTTGAGCAGTGTATATGGCCTACACATTGGGTCTCAAGCCTCTGCCACAGAGGTTTCTAGGAAGCAGGAGGCTCCAACATGAGCAGACTGAACTCTGTATCACCCCTTCCCCACTGCCGAATCCATGAATCAACCCGCTGATTGTTTACTGGGTTGATCTGAATGACCCTACAGCCTCCTCTGCTTCCTACCAGTACTGCACAACAAACACAGTCATGCTGGCAGGACACAGGCACATGATCCACCACACACACCAGAGAGCTGTTTAGAAATATCTGCCTTCCTGCCTTTGCCCTCTGTCCTGGGTGGATGACATCTCCACTGATCTGTGCAGGAGGTCCAACAAAGAGAGTGTTGTAAACATCCTTTTACACAACTATGATTTATGGTTCACAAGCACAGACACGGAACAATTAATTCCATCACTCCTTTCTGGAACTGACACAATTAGTCCCATTATTGGTGAACATTGGTGGTCCAAGACGCACACAGAAGTCTATGTGTTTGAACTTTGAACTCAGAGTCAATATGACTTACTTCCACTGTGACTGGCCATGGAGGCAGCTGGATTGACAGGGTCAGAGGTTGCTGCTGGCTGAAAGGTCACAGTGCGTGGGCTGACTGAGAAGGACAGCTCCTACTGGAGATCAACAACAATCCTCTCCCCCACCCCCTCAGACACAGCATGGGACGTGTCATAGTGGCCTCCCAAGTGGCGCAGCTGTCTAAGGCACTGCATTTCAGTGCAAGAGGCATCACTACAGTCCCTGGTTCGAATCTGGTTCGAATCCGGACTGTATCACATCTGACCTTGATTGAGAGTCTCATAGGGCGGCGCACAATTGGCCCAGCGTCGTCCGTGTTTGGCCGTCATTGTAAATAAGAATTTGTTCTTAACTGACTTGCCTAGTTAAATAAAGTCTCCCCAAACAACCCCAGCCCTGTCTGTCCAATAAGACCTACCAGCCTACTGCACCACACAGTCCAGCCAATGGCCCAGCACTGTCTGTCCAATCAAGCCCACCAGTCTAATTCCTTGTGTCCCCCCCCAGACAGGCCAGAGCAGAGTCCCAGAGCTCTGGAAATGAAATGAGCAGTCAGACAGTGTGAGGAGCAGTGGAGCAGCTCTGAACAGTATCATCTCCTCCTGCCAGTAGAAATGAGCCTAAAGCCGACTGACGAGGAGCGTCCTCAGAACCAGGAACGGTTTCCCCCCTGCTGCAATGTATCTAATCTATCACTGACTTTATCAACAGATGTGTGCTTTATTGTGAATAAGCAACAAAAAAAAGCCAACGACAAGAGAGCACAAATGCCAGTTTGTATCTGAAGAAAGGTGACAATAATACTGTAGAACTGTCTTCCACTGTCTTCCATAACTCAAGCAGTTATCCTCTCTGCAGCTCATATCAGAGGCACTTTCTCTGCCCCTGTGGTGAAATGGTTCTCAGCCAGGTATTGCTGTGTGCTCGGGAAATGGCAGCCCGCTGACACTCATCAGTTGGCTGGCTCCCTGCGGTCGTGTGAGCCCTCAGAGCCGATGGCATGTGACTGCCTTGCGGAGGTGAGTGCCAGCTGTGCAGCGAGACCCTTTAAGCTACCCTCCAGCCAAATGTCCGACCAGACTAAACCAATCAGGGCCTGTCCCCTGGACTCTCCGCTGGCCAGGAGAGGGGGCAGAGGTCAGCCAGGGGGGCATTATGAATTCAGTTCTGGGCAAGTCAGCGAATCAGAGCACCAGAGAGGTTACCTGGTGGAGGTGGGAGGGCATCATGTAGGAAGGACAGGGTTCTTAAAGGTGATGTGTATAACCATACTGAAGAGACAGTCAGCAGGTAGGTAGGAGGTGATGAAGACTCCTGGAGGCAGAATAGTGGTGCTGTACTGTGTGTTGAACTGGTACTCTATGATAACCCGTGAACACCCTCAGTGAAGTGTGTGTGTGTGTGTGTGTGTGTGTGTGTGTGTGTGTGTGTGTGTGTGTGTGTGTGTGTGTGTGTGTGTGTAAATTGTATATAGTGCCTTCAGAAAGTATTTTCAAGTCATTAAAGTCATTTTCACTCTGAAGCAGGTTCTCATCAAGGATTTGCCTGTATTTGGCTCCATTCATTGTTCCCTCTATCATTACCAGTCTCCCATTCTCTGCCACTGAATCGCATCCACATAGCATGATGCTGCCACCACCATGCTTCACAGTAGGGATGAGGTTAGACAGGTGATGTGCTGTGCCTTGTTTTCTCCAGACATAGTGCTTTGCATTCAGGCCTAAGCGTCAGGATTTGTGGGTTCGATTACAGGCTCAAAATGGCCAGAAACAAGAAACTTTCTTCTGAAACTCGTCGGTCTGTTCTTGTTCTGAGAAATGAAGGCTTTTCCATGCAATCAATTGCAAAGAAACTTAAGTACTTGGTACAACATTGTGTACTACCCTTCACAGAACAGTGTAAACTGACTAACCAGAATAGAAAGAGGAGTGGGAGGCCCCGGTAACAACTGAGCAAGAGGACAAGTACATTAGAGTGTCTAGTTTGAGAAACAGATGCCTCACAAGTCCTCAACTGGCAGATTCATTAAATAGTACCTCCAAAACACCAGTCTCAACGTCAACAGTGAAGAGGCGACTCCGGGATGCTGGCCTTCTAGGCAGAGTTGCAAAGACAACGCCATATCTCAGACTGGCCAATAAAAAGAAAAGATTAAGATGGGCAAAAGAACACAGACACTGGAAAGAGGAACTCTTGGCATCCTGGAGTTGCCTCTTCACTGTTGATGTTGAGACGGGTGTTTTGCGGGTACTATTTAATGAAGCTGCCAGTTGAGGAAAACAAGGACAGTTCTAAGTGACCCCAAACTTTTGAACGGTAGTGTATGCCTCAACACAATTCGATCTCGGCGATCTACGGACAGCTCTGACATGCACTGTCAACTGTGGGACCTTATATAGACAGGTGTGTTTCCTTCTAAATTATGTCCAAACCATTGAATTCACCACAGGTGGACTCCAATCAAGTTGTAGCGACAGCTCAAGGATAATCAAAGGAAATTGGATGCACCTGAGCTCAATTTGCAGTGTCAGCACAGGGGTATGAATACTTCTGTAAATGAGATAGTTCTGTATTTAATTTTCAATAAGTTTGCAAACCTTTTTAAAACATGTTTTCACTTTGTTAATATGGGGCATTATGTGGATTAAATCAAAATGGATTAAATCTATACAATAAATGTTGAATTCAGGCTGTAACAACGAAATGTGGAATAAGTCAGAAAGCACTGCGGGTACTGGGTGCTGTATATTCTCCCGTGTGTGAGAGGGTGGGGTGTCATCAACTCTACACTGATTACTTGTGTGTAGTGGACAGTATGTATGGGAAGGGTCTTACTTGAGTGAGAGGGAGAAGTCGTTCTTGCTGGTCTCACTGTTCCTCACCAGGTAGCTGGCCTCTTTACACAGCCTCAGCAGAGACTCCGCATCCGTCCTGCTGATCGCTCCATGGTACCAGCTACAGGGTGGAGAGAAGAGGGAGGATAAAACAGAGCTTCAAATGGAGAAAGTGCTATCTAACGTCAAAAGACAATCAAATATCTCCACACAGCTCTACCTCAGACGCACCAACACAAAAAATACCAAATCCCTGGAGAGAATCACAGGAATAGAATGACTAGTCATTATAATTCTGTGGATAGAAAGACAGTTGGGGAGGGTTACTTACAACTGGCTCTCCAGGGACATGGAGGGGTCAATGCGTTCCCCCAGAGCAGCACTGCAGTGGTCCAGAGAGGTCATCTTGGTGTTGACCAGACAGCAACTGGAGTGGATGCGGGGCGGACGCCCTCCTTTACCCTCCCTGGTGGGCGACATTCTGGACTTCTCCGCCCCTTCAAACTGGACTGTAAATGAAGGAGACACCGCCAGATATGAGCATCAAAATACAAGAGCATCTCAATAGAGGCCTTCCTGGAGACATTTCATTTCAAGTATTGGAACAATGAACACCCCGCCTCGTTTTTTGTAAATAGCTAAGGGATGGGCTTTCGAGTAATGTAACCCCTCAAATTCATAGACAGAGCTATGGAGGCAAGTACAGACCATCCATGACATCAAAATTATAGTTTTAACAATGTTTTGAGGCTATTCAGTGTTTGCCTACATTTATATTGTTTACAAAATGAGTAAAAACAAGCTGATATGAGTCTGATGAGGTATGACAGTTGAACTCAGCTTGAGACATTTACAAGTTATATACTTCAAGAATCCATGGGTATATATCATTACTTTATAAGTCCAAAATGGATGTAGCAACTAAGGATTCTAGCTTTAACACACTGACCATTAAAATCCATCTTGTGTTTCCTGTACTCGTCAATTGTAAGCGATTAAACTAAAGTGGCGTTGAGTTCATAGAAGCATGTGTTCTAAATTTCAGGCATATCTGTGAAAAACAGAGCTGCTGTGACTTATTATTCATGATTCCTCCTGGTCTTTCCCGGCTTGTATGTGCTGTGCTGCAGTGAGACGTGTTAATGAGAGGAGACAACCATGCCTCAGTGTTTAAAACGCACACAACACCACTCTGTACAACACATCCCTCTCAAGGACCTTCGCAGAGCGAGACAGAAATCAATCCAGCCACACTGTGCCAGACGGGAGGGAAAACACAATATGTACAAACTAGTCCAGGCTAATCACTGAGCCAGGCCTTGAAAAGTGCCAAGGTCACTAACTGTAGAATAGACAGGCTCCCTTGGAGGTGATCCATCTAAATAGTGACACGACCCTGACTAAACGCTAGAGGTCAGAGAGTTGCTTTTAGACCAATCAGAAACAAGCTACTCAATCTCCCTATTTACACAGTCTGATGTGAGATCAGAGCGTGGGAGGGGACCAGGAGTAGAAGCTGAAACCTCAGAACTTCCTGGTTGTGGTCAGCGGTTAGAGGTCAGAGACAGTGACACAGGAGAGGGGGGGGGGGGTTACTCCACAGCTCATTCCTGTAGTTGATGTCACACCATCCTTTGGAAAGAGACCCATTTCCAGTTGCCTTGGCCTTGCTACCCCCCAGCAGTAAACTGAGGTCACCCTCCAACATCAAAACACATTACCAGGGTCTGTCACTGGCAGAATGCTGAAGACCGCTTTAGGACTTCAAGAGGAGTGGAGCAACATCAAACGTTGAGCCTCTGATGGAAGCAGTTCATTTAGCATACTCTTAGTTGTGATTGCATGCCCCCCGCCACCACTCATCTCAAGGGCTAATCTCACTCCAGGCCTGGCTTTAATTTCACTGAGTGGACAGCTCCAGACAGACAGACAAGAGCCACTGGAATCACAACATGTCGATGGGGAGGAATGCGCTTGTCTAGTCTAGACCACACCTCCAGTCAAAGGATAGCGTTTCACTTTCTGTAAAGCTATTGTAACATTGAGAGTCCTTACAGTCCTTCCACCATTATACAATGAACAAAAGTATAAAACGAAACATGTAAAGTGTTGGTCCCATGTTTCATGAGCTGAAATAAAAGATCCCAGAAATGTTATACACGCACAAAAAGCTTATTTCTCTCAAATTTTGTGCACAAATTTGTTTATGTCACTGTTAGTGAGCATTTATCCTTTGCCAAGATAATCTAACCACCCGACAAGTGTGGCATATCAAGAAGCGGAATGAACCTCATGATCATTACACAGGTGCACCTTGTGCTGGGGACAATAAAAAGCCACTCTAACACAATGCCACAGATGTCTCAAGTTGAGGGAGCATGCAATTTGCATGTTGACTGCAAGAATGTCCACCAGAGCTGTTTCCAGGGAATAGAATGTTAATTTCTCTACTATAAGCAGCTTCCAACGTCGTTTTAGAGAATTTGGCAGTACATCCAACTGGCCTCACAACCGCAGACCAAGTGTAACCACGCCAGTCTAGGACCTCCACATCTGGCTTCTTCACCTGAGAGATCGTCTGAGACCAGCCACCCGGACAGCTGATGAAACTGTGGGTTTGCACAACCAAAGAATTTCTGCACAAACTTTCAGAAACCGTCGCAGAGAAGCTCATCCCGTCGTCCTCGCCAGGGTCTTGATCTGACTGCAGTTCGGAGGCATAACTGACTCAGTGGACAAATACTCATTCGATGGCCAATGGCACTCTTCACGGCTGAATCCCGGATTCAATGTTTGGGTTGCTCTGTTCCCGCCATGTTTGGGATTTCAGTTCCCGCCAATATCTAGCAATTTTGCAATGCCATTGAAGAGGAGTGGGACAACATTCCATAGGCCACAATTAACAGCCTGACCAACTCTATGCGAAGGAGATGTGTCACGCTGCATGAGGCAAATGGTGGTCACACCAGTTAGACTGGTTTTCTGATCCATGCCCCTACCTCTTTTTTTTTTTTAAAGGCATCTTTGACTAACTAATGCATATCTGTATTCCCAGTCATGTGAAATCCATAGATTAGGCGTAAGGAAATTATTTCAATTGACTGATTTCCTTATATGAACTGTAACGCAGTAAAATCTTTGAAATTGTTGCATGTTGCATTTATATTTTTGTTCAGTGGTTCAGTGTATAATAACTCTTACGTGTATTAATACACATAGATGTCTTCCAGTAAACCACTTAATGTAAATGCCTGACATGCACAACTAGAAGCATTTAACTGTCTTCCTGATGCTAAGCTCCATACTGAACAGCAGGAACCTATTCTGAGCATCCCTGAAGCATGCACAGCATGTGCTTACCACTGGCAAAGCTCAAGCATATATGATTGTGTTGTTCCACCACTGACCACCAGGGGTTCCCCTTAACCTAATTTATATTGTTCATGTGAATGACATATCAGTACTTCTAATAAGCTAAGGCTGCATTTACACAGGCAGCCCAATTCTGATGTTTTTCTGAATTAATTGCCAAAGGATATGACTGGTCAAAATACCATTTAGTAGCAAAAATAAATACAAATCTGAATTGGACTGCCTGTGTAAACACAGCCTTAGTGAAACATTGCTCTAAAGCTCAAACCAGTTCAATGGCTTGGTTATACATAATGATAATGGTGTTTTTGCACTCTTCACTTTTTTTCCACTGATACATAATTGAGTCTGAAGATGACACACATTGTATAGTATAAACGAGGCCAAATGATTTGTTTTTACTACTCTCTGTCGCTCCATGGAGGATATATTCTCACACAAATGTCATCTGCTTCTGTAAACGGTACAAGTAGCTCTCTTTGTATATGTTTAAGGTATATGTGTATGTGTGTGAGATAGTGTTTCCATGGAGACTGACCGGGTGGGAAAAGATGTGTGCTTGCAGCGTCCCACACCATGTCAGCCAAGACACAGCCAATCTGTAGCTCTGCAGCAAATCTTCCCCTGAGTATGTGTTTGCGTGTGTTTGTGTGCAATAATGTCAGAGAGAGAGAGAGAGCAGGAGAGGGACTGCTGTAGTCTATATATTTTGTTTCCTCTTTAATTAATAAAACAAAACCCTGTGTCCCCTGTATCTCTGAACCACTGGAGACTACTGAGGGGAGGATGGCTCATAATAAATGGCCGGAACAGAGTAAATGGAACGGCATCAAATACCTGGAAACCATGTGTTTGGTGTATCAGTCTTTACCACGAGCCGGTCCTCCCAATTAAGGTGCCACCAACCCCCTGTGCTCTGGGCGTATATGTGTATGTTGGTGTTGGATATGTGAGTGTGTGTTGTGAAAGGGAGAGTATTATCAGAACACGAGGAGATCCCATGTGAGGAAACCTCTGTCACTTTCGGTCAGCTACCCGTCATCACCGTGGCAGACAGAACACGCTCTGATGCTATCAGTGATCACATACCAGTACATGACATTGGCAAATGTCTGTCTACATTCCAGGTCTATGAAGGAATATGAACCAACACTCTGTTATTAATGGCTTGATCGTGATAGTTTAGACGTTCACCTGAGCCCCAGTCAGAGCTCTCAATTCCCCCTTTAATTATGCCTAATACTTTAATTCCTAAACACTCAAAACACCTCAATTAAACTCTGACATCTACAGTAACATCAGATCCACAAGGAACCCGCTCAATGTGATTAAATAATTGTTATTCTCTTGCTTTCGACTCCTCCACCTAGGCAGAGTGAATGGCAATCCTCCGCAGTGTTCACCACTTTACAGTCAGAACAGGCCCTTTTCAGAGGCAACGCACATTGCTTCAAAAGAGGCATTACTAAGGAGTGAACCACTAACAACAACAAAAAGCGACCATTTTATTTGTTTGAGTGTGAAGAGACCGTGTCTTCTATGATTGCCAACCGTCTCCCCCACAACAGCTGGAGCTGCAGCGGTATTATAGTTTGGCTGATTCCTGGTGATATTCAGCCCAAACTCATTCCCTTTCATTCTCCACCGCTCACACTCAGGACGGACAAGAGGGGGTTGAAGAGAGGATTGGCACACAGGTAACGAGCCCTGTGAGGCAGTTAGAGTGACTTACAAACACGCCGTTCTGTGTGTGCGTCTGCCAGCCTGTCTACACGACCTGTACTGTGGCGTGTAAAGCAGAGCAAATGGAATCTCGGTATCAGATTGAACTGTCAGGCAGACGGTGATGGATGGTTGAAGGGCCCACCCTCTCCAGCCTTCCACCTATCTCTACAGGCTCCCAACAAAACAACAGGCTGCAGGTATCGAGGGAGGGGGATGGAGGTAGAGAGCAAGGGAGATGGAGAGGGGGAGCTGATTGGCTGGGACTTAGATAAACGCAGGCCACAAAAGGTCAGAGGGACATCTGGAGGACCAGAACATGCCCAGAGCAGAGCAGAGAGAGGGGGGGTAGAGAGAGAGCAACAAAGGAATTCAGCAAGCTGAAAACCACTCACTACTACCACCCACCTTCCACACAGCACATTTACTTATTAAGCCAGCTAATTAATTCTCATTTACTAATGGTACTTCCATCAAAGAGTGAGTTCACTGGTCAGTGGGGAAAGCTTGAGATCTGCTACTGTATTACAGGCTTACAATTAATAATTCCAGCTTGACGTGTGAAATGATTAACAGGTCTGAAGGCTCATTGAAATGCATGACACATTGTGAGCATCAAACCATGAACCCATACACTGCCATGGGAGAGAACGAGCAGCTTGTAAAACCACTGCATTTTGTTGACATCCAGAGTATATTGTGCTTGGGGAAGACGAATAGGATCGGTTGAAAGGATTATATAGAAACACATTTGCTGAGCCCAATGGTCTTATTCTCTGATGAGTTCAACATCAAGGCACGTTATTTTTCTATCAAATTCCAAAACGTGTTCTGACGAGTTTTCCAAAGACAAAGGAACAATCCTCTAAAGGCAAATGCATGCAGATTCCTTGAACAAAAATGAAATATTTTAATTACATTGTTTGTATTCTAGTGAGACAGAGGGAAGAAAAGGTAAAAGAATGGCCTGAACACCCAGACAATCAATTCACATCAGAAAACAAAGGCAAAAGCTCTTCATTACATCCAGACAAAGGACTGTCTTCTATTTATATGCAGATGTAATATCTGTACTGTCACGGCTGTCAGGCAATATTTAAATATGATAATGATGTTGAACTGGTGAGACAGGTTCTGTTCGGCTGTACTGGACACTGTTCTCTCCAGGTCCATATCCCACAGCTAATCATAATAGCCCTGGTAACACTTGTAGCCTGGAGACCTGGCTAGGGCCAGGAGGAGCAATGGCTTTTGCCCCTAACAGTTCTAGGATCAGATTAATTACCCTACACCCAACTTTAACTATTAGGAGGATGTCAAAACATCTGCCCTGTAGCAGTGGTTAGGAACAACTTCGACCTACTCTTACTCTCTCCTCCTGTTTGCCTGTCGCCAGAGGCGACAGGAGGCGAGAGGCAGGCACCTGTACTCACAGGAAGGTTAGAGAGGCCCCACCCCTAGTCTCTATATCCAACATCTGACCCCTGTGATGTAGTGGGAGTTCAGACAGAGAGAGGATCCTCTTTCAGCCAGACGCCACACTAACACCCACTCATATCCCACGCATTGGGGAAGTGCAGCCATTCCCAAGGCATTATAGGGCATAAATCATCCATCCGCCTGTCCTCACCCTCAGAATACAGCCAGCTCATTTTACTGGCCCGCTGTCTGGCTGTCTGGTGATGGAGGGAGGATGGCTCATTGTAATAGCTGGAATGGAATGGACAGAACAGTTTGAAGGGCATTAAACACATTTCCAATTTAAACCCCAGCCTCCATTGGTCTCTCTACAGTAGTACTCCCCCTCTACACTACCAGGGGAGTACAGAGCCTCAGCCTGGGTATTAGTTCTGCTACACATGGCCCCTCTCTGCTCTCTCTCTCCCTGGATAATTAGTTACTGATTGTAGAGCTGTGGAAAAGCTGCAAACATCGGCAAACACACGGAGGCTTCTTAATAGGAAACGGACCAAGTCTCGATTAATCGAATCACAAGCAAGTCACAAGGTCCAAGTCTCAAGTCTCGAGTCAAGTCCAAGTTGTGCATTCTAAGAGGAAGTCAAGTCACAAGGTCCAAGTCTCAAGTCAAGTCCAAGTTGTGCATTCTAAGAGGAAGTCAAGTCACAAGGTCCAAGTCTCAAGTCAAGTCCAAGTTGTGCATTCTAAGAGTCAAGTTAAAAATGTGTCTATACATGCAATGATTGCAAATCTTTGTCTATTTATTGAGACTACCAGGCAGCCCTTTTTATATTTTTGTCTACAACACATTTAGATGCTGTAATTGTTAAACAGGGATCTTGTAGCAGTCGTCAGGGCATGACATCGGCAGAAGGCAAGGCAGGTTGATGTGCTCAGAGTGTAGATTTATTTACAGGTCTTGGTGATCCAATGGTGAAAGCACCATATAATACAAAATATAAGAGTAGATTGACCAAATATACACAGCCCAAAAGAAATGGCTTCTGTTTGAGGCATAAACTGTCCTATCTGAATGGACATAGGTAGCGGGCAAGACTGTACAGCCTCTCCTTGAGAAACCAAACTGAATCCATCTAACAGGAGCTGAAACAGGTACACCACCGTTCAAAAGTTTGGGGTCACTTAGAAATGTCCTTGTTTTTGAAAGAAAGGCACATTTCTTTGTCCATTAAAATAACATCAAATTGATCAGAAATACAGTGTATATATTGTTCATGTGGTAAATTACTATTGTAGCTGTAAGTGGCTTATTTTTTTCTTTGCAACTCTGCCTAGAAGGCCAGCATCCCGGAGTCGCCTCTTCACTGCTGACTGCTGTTGAGACTGGTGTTTTGCGGGTACTATTTAATGAAGCTGCCCGTTGAGGACTCTGTTTCTCAAACTAGACACTCTAATGTACTTGTCCTTTTGCTCAGTTGTGTACCAGTGCCTCCCACTCCTCTTCCTATTCTGGTTGGAGCCAGTTTGCACTGTTCTGTAAACCGCGTTGTACGAGATCTTCAGTTTCTTGGCAATTTCTCGCATGGAATAGCCTTCATTTCTCAGAACAAGAATAGACTGATGAGTTTCAGGTGAAAGTACTTTGTTTCTAGACATTTTGAGCTTATAATGAAACCCACAAATGCTGATGCTCCAGATACTCAACTAGTCTAAGGCCAGTTTAATTGATTATTTGATCAGAACAACAGTTTTCAGCTGTGCTAACATAATTGCAAAAGGGTTTTCAATTAGCCAACACAACGTGCCAGTGGAACACAGGAGTGATGGTTGCTGATAATGGGCCTCTGTGCGCCTATGTAGATATTCCATTGAAAATTAGCCTTCCAGCTACAACAGTAATTTACAACATTAACAATGTCTACACTGTATTTCTGATCAATTTGATGTTGTTATCTTAATGGACTATTTTTTTGTTGCTTTTCTTTCAAAAACAAGGACATTTCTAAGTGACCCCAAACGTATGAAAGGTAGTGTACATACTGTATAAGCACTTGACCACTCCCAGGACCATATAATTACCCAATTGGCAATTACAGTCAATAAACTGGTTCTACAATGTAAAAGGCAATTTCCACATCCATTGTTACATTTGTTTTAACCAGAGTTAATGACTATTCATTATTACGCACAACCAGAATGACAGAGACATAGGACACAGGCACACGGAACTCGGACGCAACCCGGGAAATATGAACAAAGGAAGCCATACAATGAATTAAATAAACAGAACTTCTACCTCAGGAGTCTTGCGAACGTTCCTGTGCACAATAAAGGGAAGAGGGTAAGAAATGGTAGGCTAAATTAAAATGGATTGTATCAAACATGAAACAGAAACGCCTACGTGTGGCAATAAACGGTATGGGATGGAATGATGAAACGCTAGTAAACATTGTAGGAATATATACGGAAAATAGATTTAGCACATTAGCGCATTTAAACGTGTGAAAGCAAGAAAACAAAGACTCTCTGGCAGGAGTATGAAGAGCTCAAGTGGAGAGACTATGGTGTGTCCTCGCCACAGTAATAATTCCCTTTAACAAATTACAAATGCAAGCTTCATAAGTAAATTATCAATTTCAAGCCATTTTGACATACTAAATGGCTAGTAGGTCTAATTGTTGCCTGATGCTCCATTGCTGGTGAGCTAACAAAGTAAACAGTCAATATTCTTGATCACCAAAATATTTTTGGAGCTGCATATTTATTTATTATGGCAATCCTCTCCCTACAATTTGCTGTTTGCGCTGCACCCGACCCTATAGCTATACAGCAAATCAGCAATATGTTCACTAGTGCACCCGACTTGTGTTGATTGACAGTTTGCTGGTCCAATCAGAGGGCCAAGTGTGCGTTTCACTAGCCAATCTGTTACATGTTTTTTTGTGTTTTCTTTGCAAGGGCGATGCTGGGGCTACTGTCTCTTGCTGCATGGAGCATAATCTGTGGAGACTCTGACACAAATGAGTGACAAAACATTACAAAACCTGGCCAGGAAATTTCAAGTCATCAGTCTCAAGTCAAAGTCGAGTCCAAGTCATGTGACTCAAGTCCAGAAGTCTGAAATAGGGTTATTATTTGGTCACAGAGCATTATAAGAACAAGGTCAGACACTGTGTTCTCACCAAAATAAACAGTAGTAAACTTTGGGATTTGAATGGGTTCTTAATCAAGGGTTTGAAAGTATGATCTATAAAGAGCTGCGGGCAGGGGGAACAGTTCTGACTATGTTGACAGTAGCATTAGGGGTCACCTACACTTCCAATTACCCATTCAGAAGGCAATTCAGCGCCATTAAAAGCAATGAGTCTTCGTCCACACAACCTGGACTAGTGCTAGTGATTTTCTGTCATATGTAATCCAGATGGAAAAGGGCAGTTATTACAGAGATCATGTGAGCCGTCAAACTGATTTAAAGATACCGTAGAGCTGATCAATCACTTCCTCCTCACTCGATGAGGTCACACAGTAAACTGGCTGACACTGTTTTCATAGGTTGTCATAGTGAATGGAATGTTGTCTTACAACTGTATGGTATGTTGTCGCCCGCACAATTTGTCATTTCTCAACTTTAACAGACAATGACAGTTCACCAGTACAGTAGCCTATCAGGGAACAGGATGAAGAGGATGAGCAATGGAAATTAGATATGGTTATGGATATGGCAAGAGAGAGAGGCAAGGGGACATTGTTGATGAGGGGCGCTGGATGAGGCTCTCTGATGGTGGTGGGATGAAGAGACAGAACAGGGACAACAAAACCCACCATGGTGGTGCTGGTCACAGGCAGTGTGCCCAGGGGAGTGCTGGGCTGGCTGGGGGGGCAGAGCGGGGGGTGACTCCACCCCCTCCAGCAGGGCCAGGGGAGGACTGTGGTTGAGCTGGCCGACAGGAGGGGGCCACGGCAGATCCTTGATCACCTTAATCTCTACTGCAGGCAGCCCAGGTCACCAGGACGGGAGCAAGAGGGAAGGAGTGGAAGAGAGAGAGGTAGAGGCAGAGATAGAGAAGAGAGAAAACACGAGAGGGAGGCAGAGAGAGATAAAGGGATAGAGAGGCAGAGAAAGATAAAGAGAGACAGATGAGGGGAAAAGGGGAAAACAGAAGAGGGCAGAGTAAGAGAAATGCAGGACAGTAGCATCCCATGCAGGTACAGGTCAGGTTAGTATAGCACAGCATAGTCAATGGAACAGCAGGGAAAACCAGTAGACAGCAGGACTGAAAAGGAAGGAATATTACTTTACCTGAGACAGACAGACTCTGGCCTTTGACCTCTCCACTTTGCCTCTACATGTTTCTTTGACGTTTTACAAGGAGTCAACGCGGGGGAATTTTCAACTGCAGGTCAGAGTCATTAATTACGCTCTGGGTTTCACAGGGAAAGTGGCTGAAGAGAGCTACTAACGAGGGTTTTAAAGACCTGAGTGGACCTGAGCATGACTTGGCTAGTGTGAAAAGCCTCACGGACAACACAAGCTCTGGTACGGCTCATAACGGAGTTAAAGTCTGAAACTACCTCCACAATAAGATAAAGGGCAACATACAAGATTCTCTCCTTGAGCCAGACACAGTGGAATGCATTGTAATGGCGGGGGGCACCTGGCAGACCTAGCCCCTCAGTAATGTATCGTTCATGTCCAGATGGGAGTATTACCAGAGTAAATCGAGTGCTGGGGCGCTGGCCCATCTTTCACTAGGAATGGCCCACTTGTTTAATAGCACAGGAGGCTCCCTATCCACCAGGGCGCTGCTGGTCTGTTTGCTGCAGTGGCTAATAAAGAAACATGGTGCAACAGAATCGTTCTCTGGATAAACGAATAGAGCCCTGGTGTTATGTTTAAATCACTGAATCGCCCTCATAAAATAGTAGTAGTTGCAACAAGATGCATTGTTGAAAGTAGAAAAGAACACACCACAGAATGGTTTAGTTCAAACACATTCCGGTCTAACCATTGTCTGAAAAACAATGACATTCAACCCCTATTCCAAGGAATTCTTTACTATCCTCATGCCAAGTAAGCCATTCATTTAGAATCTCCCACCGCAAGCGATGGAGTGACTGCTGCTTCCACTACTAATGAAAAAATAAAAGCTGGGAGTTTGTTGACTGTCACCTGGATGTCGCCAGGTTTTATAGGTTGCGAAACTAGCTTTTCTTCTGTGAGTTGAACGGACACATTATTGACTTGTCCATGTTCTGGCCTGCAGGAAAAAGCTGGGATGCAGAACATGCTAATGAGGAAGGGGGAATCAGCTCAGCAGGTGACGAGGGAAAACAGAGAATATTCAGTTGGACAAGCAATTAAAGACCTCAGCCTTAGTGCCGTGGTGGCAGGGTGAGAGTGACGTTGCTGCAGGACTATTGATATGATAAGGGCTCATATGAGGATGGAGTCCTCACTATGAATGGCGTTCTCGGAATGAAGTGTCCTCACTTTAATGGTGTCCTCACCAAGGATGGTGTCCTTTCCTCACTATGACAGCCAATAGCGGAGAGAGTTATCCCTGGTTCTCAGACAAAGGCAAATGAGACAGAGGTATAGGGTTGGGACAGAGGTCAGAGCTCTAGCAGCTAATATAATAAATTCCTGCCTTGGGATGCCTCACCACTGAGCGATTTAAAAGTTGAATTCTCATTTCAAATTCCAGGTTAGCATGTAATTGTTTTGGGAGTAGCAGGCGTTGCAGTGTCACGCAGCCTTGCTCTGAGGATGAAAAGCCAATTCTTACAGGTTGGTCTCAGCTCAGCTCTGCTCAGATGCACAGTGCAATAATGAGGTGAGCGGTCACACAGACACTTCTAAAAGAAAGGTAAACTGATTCAAGTGGCAGAAGTACAGTGGCAGTCTTCAAACCTCCGGGTGTCTGATTCTCCCTTACCCTATAACCTGTTTCAATTTGCTGTCAGCCCAAGAGCCTTTTCTGAATACATTTTGGCTTGGATGTTATGCTGCGGCACAGATGAGTGCATCTTAAGGCCTCGACACGCTGCTCTGAGACACTGTGTGAAGTGACCCGCCTGGGACTGGGGAGCAATGGGGGCCAATTCCTCATCCTAATTTTTCAGGCCGAGGTGATAAGAGAGGCTGAAACTCAGCAGAGACATTTTGTAGTTTGATCTCTGGTGCCTCTATCCACAGCCTATCCAAGTCACACATACTGTGCAGTACTGTGTGCCAGATAGAATGGTCTGTGTGTGTGTATGACTGGGCTGGCACAGACAGGCGTCAGGTCCTTTAGTTGGCACTGCCTCACCAGTGACATGTCCCAACAGTGATCCATGTGTTTTGCTTTGGGAAGAGGTGAATCATGGGTAGAAGGTTGTTATCTTACTACGTATGACATCCCGTGGGACTCGGTGACAGTGGAGGTGCCTTGAGCAATAGGAGGAAGACACAGAGCCCAGCTCACCCCATTCTACCAAACCCCCTGGGGTTTACTCTGCCCTAGACGGTCTCTCAGAGTCACTCTCTACAACTATACAGTCCATTCTACCAATGTTCAGGACCTTATCTCTCAGTTAGGATGAATGTTGAGGTCTCCAGGGCATATTGGTTGGAAGTACTCACTGTAGTGTTTTTGCTGACTTTAATGTAGTATTCACTTTAGTTAACTGTAAATCCTAGAGTATACAGTTCACTATAGTATAAATACTGTAGTAAAATAACTGTAGTATATACTAAAGCAATTAATGTCATGTTTTTGCAGATTGTTGTAAACTATAGTATTTACTGTAGTGTTTTTGTTTTATTATCTTTGACTTAGAAGTGGAGGATTTCTGCTTGAGGAAACCTACTGAGCAAATGTTCCATAACCTGTAGGTAGGTTGTATTGAGGTCTGAACGGATAGTTCAAGCTTCTGCTCTTTTCTGTGACCTATAGGGAACATAATATAAGGTCTATACTTGGCATGTACGTTTCTCACTTATTGGAGGCACAAATTGGGATATGGGGAGGGGAATGAGCAGGGTACATGCAAATTAAACACGGTAGTATATAGTAAGTGTCCTTGCACAAGCCGGGATGGCTTGGACACTAGTCTATATCGCAGGGCCTTACCCCCAATCTATCTCCTTAATGCTGAGTGTCAAGCGGAGGCGCATCGGGTCCCTTTTTTAAAGTCTTTGGTATCACTCGGCCAAGGATCAAAATCCCAACCTTCCAATCTCATTGCAGACACTAACCACAAGGCCACTGAATTGCAGTATATACTATAGTTTTTAAAAAACTGTAGTGTTTTTGTGAACATTACTATAGTATTGGCTACAGTGTTTTTTTTTGCAGAGAATGCTGTAGTACTACAGTTTACTACAAAATTCTATATTAAGTACTACAGATGATTGAGGGATACTACAGTTTAGTAGTCTACAGTATTTCTATAAAATGCTATAGTAAGTACTGTAGTATCTTATAGCCTAGTAAACTAGTATTTTTTCATGTGGGTGTGCACAGGTGTTAAATTGTGCTGGGTCCTGCCGGGCCCGAAACTAGGCACTATGATCCAAATGAGAGCTTAGAACCGGTACCTTTCGCTAGCCTATTTGAATTATCTAATGAAAAACTATTGTCAATGTTTAATTTTCCACAGCCAACAACACGAGTAGGCTAAGCAACAGCAAACTCAGACAACCACATAGTAGAATAGTTTACCTATTCAATTGTTCAGCCTGTCGCATTCAATCCGAGAAAATAATATTCCTCTCAAGGCGCATTCAAATTGCGAGTATATGCCCAGTCACTGTAGCCTACAGCGTTCTAAATGAAGTCGCGGGAAAAAGAACACTCCTTTGAAAGCAGTCGATGGCCACTGTTAAAAGAGGAGGATCGCTGAGCTTTCTAGTGTTACTACTCTTATTTCTCAAATCCAATAAATGAGTAAAATGCACAATTTTAGAACCAGAGTTTAGAGCAGATAGATGGTTTATGCGTGTTAGTGGGCACCAATGGCCGATGAATGCATAAGGAAGGGTGGGGCTAAATGTAATACGGGTCATGTGTAATAGGTGTCTTCGATTATATTCACAGCCGCATATATTCCCCCCCAAGCAGACACATCGATGGCCCTGAACGAACTTTATTTGAAAACAAGACTCCCTAAATTCTATCAGCATATCGATTGCACTACCAGGGCTGGTAAAACCCTGGATCATTGTTATTCTAACTTCAGCATATAAGGCCCCCCCCCCCTCCTTTCGGAAAAGCTGACCACAACTCCATTTTGTTGCTCCCTGCCTATAGACAGAGACTAAAACAGGAAGCACCCGCGCTCAGGTCTGTTCAACGCTGGTCCGACCAATCTGATTCCATGCTTCAAGATTGATTCGATCACGTGGATTGGGATATGTTCCGCATTGCGTCAAACAACAACATCGACGAATACGCTGATTTGGTGAGCGAGTTTATTAGCAAGTGCATCGGTGATGTTGTACCCACAGCAACTATTAAAACATTCCCAAACCAGAAACCTGATGGCAGCATTCGCACGAAACTGAAAGCGCGAACCACTGCTTTTAACCAGGGTAAGGTGACCGGAAACATGACCGAATACAAACAGCTAAGCGTCAGTATAGAGACAAAGTAGAGTCGCAATTCAACGGCTCAGACACAAGAGGTATGTGGCAGGGTCTACAGTCAATCACGGATTACCAAAAGAAAACCAGCCCCGTCGCGGACCAGGATGTCTTGCTCACAGACAGACTAAACAACTTCTTAGCTCGCTTTGAGGACAATACTGTGCCAATGACACGGCCCGCTACCAAAACCTGCGGACTCTCCTCCACTGCAGCCGACGTGAGTAAAACATTTAAACGTGTTAACCCTCGCAAGGCTGCAGGCCCAGACGGCATCCCCAGCCGCGTCCTCAGAGTGTGCGCAGACCAGCTGGCTGGTGTGTTTACGGACATATTCAATCAATCCTTATCCCAGTCTGCTGTTCCCACATGCTTCAAGAGGGCCACCATTGTTCCTGTTCCCAAGAAAGCTAAGGTAACTGAGCCAAATGACTACCACCCCGCAGCACTCACTTCCGTCACCATGAAGAGCTTTGAGAGACTAGTCAAGGACCATATTCCCTCCACCCTACCTGACACCCTAGACCCACTCCAATTTGCTTACCGCCCCAATAGGTCCACAGACGACGCAATCGCAACCACACTGCACACTACCCTAACCCATCTGGACAAGAGGAATACCTATGTGAGAATGCTGTTCATCGACTACAGCTCAGAATTTAACACCATAGTACCCTCCAAACTCATCATCAAGCTCGAGACCCTGGGTCTCGACCCCACCCTGTGCAACTGGGTACTGGACATCCTGATGGGCCTCCCCCAGGTGGTGAGGGTAGGTAACAACATCTCCACCCCGCTGATCCCCAACACTGGGGCCCCACAAGGGTGCGTTCTGAGCCCTCTCCTGTAATCCCTGTTCACCCACGACTGCGTGGCCATGCATGAAACCAAATCAATCATCAAGTTTGCAGACAACACTACAGTGGTAGGCTTGATTACCAACAACGATGAGACAGCCTACAGGGAGGAGGTGAGGGCCCTCGGAGTGTGGTTTTCAGGAAAATAACCTCACACTCAACGTCAACAAAACAAAGGAGATGATCGTGGACTTCAGGAAACAGCAGAGGGAGCACCCCCCTATCCAAATCGACGGGACAGTAGTTGAGAGGGTAGTAAGTTTTAAGTTCCTCGGCGTACACATCACGGACAAACTGAATTGGTCCACCCACACAGACAGCATGGTGAAGAAGGCGCAGCAGCGCCACCTGAAACAAAATTGTAGACCTGCACCAGGCTGGGAAGACTGAATCTGCAGTACGTAAGCAGCTTGGTTTGAAGAAATCAACTGTGGGAGCAATTATTAGGAAATGGAAGACATACAAGACCACTGATAATCTCCCTCGATCTGGGGCTCCACGCAAGACCTCACCCAGTGGGGTCAAAATGATCACAAGAACGGTGGCAAAAATCCCAGAACCACACGGGGGGACCTAGTGAATGACCTGCAGAGAGCTGGGGCCAAAGTAACAAGGCCTACCATCAGTAACACACTACGCCGCCAGGGACTCAAATCTTGCAGTGCCAGACGTGTCCCCCTGCTTAAGCCAGTACATGTCCAGGCCCATCTGAAGTTTGCTAGAGAGCATTTGGATGATCCAGAAGAAGATTGGGAAAATGTCATATGGTCAGATGAAACCAAAATATAACTTTTCGGTAAAAACTCAACTCGTCGTGTTTGGAGGACAAAGAATTGTGAGTTGCATCCAAAGAACACCATACCTACTGTGAAGAATGGGGGTGGAAACATCATGCTTTGGGGCTGTTTTTCTGCAAAGGGACCAGCACGACTGATCCGTGTAAAGGAAAGAATGAATGGGGCCATGTATCGTGAGATTTTGAGTGAAAACCTCCTTCCATCAGCAAGGGCATTGAAGATGAAATGTGGCTGGTTGTTTCAGCATGACAATGATCCCAAACACACAGCCCGGGTAATGAAGGAGTGGCTTCGTAAGAAGCATTTCAAGGTCCTGGAGTGGCCTAGCCAGTCTCCAGATCTCAACACCATAGAAAATCTTTGGAGGGAGTTGAAAGTCCGTGTTGCCCATCAACAGCCCCAAAACATCATTGCTCTAGAGGAGATCTGCATGGAGGAATGGGCCAAAATACCAGCAACAGTGTGTGAAAACCTTGTGAAGTCTTACAGAAAACATTTGACCTCTGTCATTGCCAACAAAGGGTATATAACAAAGTATTGAGATAAACTTTTGTTATTGACCAAATACTTATTTTCCACCATAATTTGCAAATATATTCATAAAAAACTCCTACAATGTGATTTTCTGGATTTTTTTTCTCATTTTGTCTGTCATAGTTGAAGTGTACCTATGATGAAAATTACAGGCCTCTCATCTTTTTAAGTGGGAGAACTTGCACAATTGGTGGCTGACTAAATACTTTTTTTGCCCCACTGTATATACTGTACTCTATACCATCTACTGCATCTTGCCATATTTATGTATACATGTATCTATCTTTATAATACATGTATCACTAGCCACTTTAAACAATGCCACTTTTATATGTTTACATACCCTACATTACTCATCTCATATGTATATACTTTACTCGATACCATCTACTGCATCTTGCCTATGACGTTCTGTACCATCACTCATTCATGTATCTTTAAGTACATATTCTTTATCCCTTTACACTTGTGTGTATAACGTAGTTGTTGTGAAATTGTTAGGTTAGATTACTCGTTGGTTATTACTGCATTGTCGGAACTAGAAGCACAAGCATTTCGCTACACTCGCATTAACATCTGCTATCCATGTGTATGTGACAAATACAATTTTATTTTATTTGAGGTAGGTCTACACTATATTCACAGTACGTCATCCTGGTTTGGCTGAGTGACAGTAGAATGTTTTTTGGGTGGACATTCAAGTCATAATGTTCCTATAACTAGCAACAAGATAGCCTAATGTTTAGACTTTAGAGTTTGATCTAGCTAATGATTAGCCCAATGGGGTAAATGAGCAACCACAAGCCTATTTATTTATAGCCGGTGGGCTGCATCAGGTGATCATTATTTTTAAATAACGTAACTGCCTGATCATATGGACTAAATGAAATGATATTGTCAGCATAATTTTATTTTCATTCATTTTGGAGTAGGATGTCCTTTTATGTCTCAGTCATTTTCCCCAAATGTTGATCCATCCAATACCTGCAATATGTGCTTTTGTCAGTATATATATATATATATATATATATATATATATATATATATATATATATATATATATAGAGAGAGAGAGGCTAGTATATTATACTCAACAAAAATAAACAACATGCAACAATTTGAAAGATTTTGCTGAGTTACAGTTAATTTAGGGAAATCAGTCAATTGAAATAAATTCATTAGGCCGCACAATTGGTCCAGCGTCGTCCGGGCTTGGCCGGGGTAGGCCGTCATTGTAAATAATATATTTCTTCTAAACTGACTTGTCTAGTTAAATGAAACATAAATCAAATAAAAAGTATATATTATATCCCCCCTCTGAACTAGGGACCCTTCACCACCCAAATACCACCCAAATAATTCAACCACTGGGTATGCCATACACACAGGTCATCATGACTACTGCATGAACAGGACTTGTCGACAGAAGGATATCTCGACATGACTGGTGTTGAAGAGGTATTTCACCAATACCCCATCCGTCTATTACATAAGCTTTGCCCATGTCGGAACACAAAACATTCTGTTGACACAGAGAGAGAAAGAGAGAGAGCTTTTTTAGGAGGGAAGTTATCTTCTTGGGCCCAATCTCATTCTAAATCCACAAAGCTTCATACATCCAATTGACTGAACATTGGCCAGAGCCAGGACTTGTTGGATTCTCAGAATATAACGGTGATGACAGGAACAGGAAGACACAATGACATAGCTTCCTGTGACATCCTGCCCTGACAGGTCTGTGGAGTGTGGATTTCCGGCAATTCTGGTACGGTGTCAAGTGGAGTGTTCGGTCTTGTGCCAGTTTTGACTGGTGATGAAGAGAGTGAGAGACAGATGGAGAGAGAGAGACAGACAGAGAGAGAGAGACAGATGGAGAGAGAGAGACAGATGGAGAGAGAGAGACAGAGAAAGAGAGTGAGAGAGAGATGGAGAGAGAGAGCCCGAGAAAGACATTCCATAAAAGCTCTAGACTATTATTATTAATATATATATATTTTTTAAACGACTCTACAAAAGGTATTTGTTTACCATGTCCTTTTAATTAGGCAGCACTACTTCATCAGTGTAAACAGCGATGCCACATAAATCACTGGCCCACTTGTGCCATTTCATTTAGTTCTGCCTAATTTGCCCTGCTAATTGCATGCATATTCAAAATAAGTTGGTAGATTACATTATTTATGGCATTTATTAGGAGTTGGAGGATAGCTCCAACTCAGAAGAACAAAAATTGCTTTTGCAGATGCTCTCATATCACTATCACCAGAAGCTAGTAGTTCACGGCTCATTGTGGAAGAAACTGACAAATACATGTATCCATCGAATCACCATCCACCTCTCTCAATCCCTCTCTCCCAACACTTATCCGTTGTGAAGAAGACAATCTGTTCCTGTTAAATATGAAAGTGGAGGCGAGCGAGTGATGGAGAGGAGATGACAGCGTGCCTGTTCTGCCTAGACTCAGCTGGACATCCAGCGGGGCTCTCAGGGGAGAGCAGAGCTACGGTCAGGTTGGAAGAGCGCCCGCTCTGTGCAGGAGGAGAGGAGGTGGGGGTTAGGGCTGGGTGGCCAACGTGTGTGAGTGAAAGATAACAGGCAGCGGAGCCATTTGAGGCTCATGAAAGAGGCTTGTCAGGGGGTTATCAGCCGTAGAGCAGTGGAGGAGAGGCCAGAACGGGGGGGGGGGGGGGTGAAGCCATCACAGGGGACAGGTCTTTCACAGAGAGAGAGACAGAACCATGGGGCCAGGGCATTGACCAGGCTCACCAACCACTCTGTTATCTCCTCTTTAAAACAAACTGCAGCAATACTACTGGAACGAAACTGATTCAATGATTTACTTAAAGAATAGAAGAGCTTTCTCTGGGTCATTAAGTCCTTGAAGAGTCATTAAAACCCCATAAAGGGGTGTGTGTTGCTCCTCGGGACCTGGCTCAGGGCTCTGACAGCATCTCCTGTTATCTTGCCTGCAGTAAGTGCACTGGGTTAGGCTGGCAATCAGCCAACCTCATGGTGTTTAATAGGCAGCAACAGGGCCTATGGATTAAGTAACACTGGCTCTCTAGCCAGACACAATGAGGCACTACTCAGATTTCCAATGGCTGCCTGTTCAATGTCTGGGTGTATTAGTGTGTGTGGTGTGGATATTGAACATGGACACACACACACACACGGTCTGTACATACACATGCAAGTGTGTGTACCCCCGCACGCACGCACGCAGACACACACATACATACCAACCCCTATCACACAGAGGCTCTCTTCATATGGCCAACTTTTAATGGATCTTCCTCACTCCCTCGGTCTCATCCATCACAAAGTCAATGCCTGAGTGGGAAGGGGGGCAGCGATGATGAGTGATTAACCGAACGACAGGTACACAACGTCCCAACACCCTAACAAGGGAGGGAATTTACATTCCATTGCATATCTGCCAAGAGAATAATATGCGAGGACCTGTAAAACAGAGAATAATATGTGAGGACCTGTAAAACCAACAGCATGTACTGCATATGTGGATGCACTAGGCAGGGAGGCAGGCAGCCACACGCGGCAGGGACAGCTAAAGAGAGGAGGTGGTTTACATGCAGGTGGCATTACAGTTCTGTCCCTTATACAGCTCTAATGAAGACAAACAGCGCTTTCTTCAAATGGCATTACAGCAGCGTTCAGCTAGGGAGAGATAAAGGTGGCTACATTATGGTGCTTGTTTAATACCTCTTATACACCCACTCTGCACTATTTATGGGGGGTGCATTTTTCTTCATTAACCGTTACTGTTTTGCGTGCCGACACTTTAATTCCGCACACAAACGTCTAAATATAAACAGAATCTACGTGGCATCTTCAAGCGTCTGAAAACCACAGACGAGATTTGAAGAGTGAACAATATCATTATTCATCTATGCAAATGGGGGTTTAAAATGCAAACAATTTAACTTCACCTACACAATATCTGAAGCTAGGTGGAAAGTACCTTCCTAACACACCCAATGGTAACAGACGACAAGTCATGAAGGTGACAGCGAGGAGAAAGGGACTGTCCATCGCCCTGACCCTTGGCCTGGGTCGATGACCTGTCCTGAGTGATCTGAGACTTCTGGCTGAGCATGAGGTACCGGCTCATTCAACCCCCCCATCTCTATCTGCAGTCGCCAGGGTCGCATAATGATGACACACACAGCTGAGAGAAAGGGAGGGGGTTCTTCTTTCAGAAAGCTCTGTTTTATGACAGATTGTGAGAGAAGTCTCTCTCCACCAAACACTGGGATATCATTATGGGCTGAATGGAACAGGAAAAGGTTGAAGACCAGCAATAAATCAAAGCACTTCTCCAACCCCAGTCTTCCTCTTTGAAGGATAACTTCAGCACTCTTACCTCTGTTCTCCCACAGCAGACATCACTTTGACATCCCGAGCAAATGAAATTAATTACCATCAAAGGAAATAATGTGAGAGGAGTGTTTGTAAATAGCATCCTAAATAATGTTGTCTTAGTGCTGGATGAAAGACACAATAATGAGGGGAAAATAAATGAAGGAAAGAAACCAACATCCGTTTTTCCTCATAGCTGAAAGAGACAGCACACATTTACTGCAGTATGAAACAGAGAAACGTAGAAAAAGTAAATACAGACAAATAGAAACAGAGGGACAGAGACAGAGACCAGCCCGGGTGGTGTGTGTTAGTGGTACCTGTGAGGGATTTAGAGGTGTTGTCCTTCCTTGACTCTGGTTCTGATCCACTGCCACTTACAGAGCCCTTGTAGCTAATGCAGTCAGAACAGAGCAGAGCTGTTCAAAGAATACAAAAAAGGTCAAGAAAAAAGGAGGAAGAGGTAAATAAATAAATAAAAACCTTTAAAGGATTTTTAAATATTTGGTATAGTATAGCTTCAAATCGAGGAAAGGTGTTGGTTTTTCCTCCTCTCTTTTTGTGTGTTTGTGTATGTCTTCCAAAACCAGAGTTTGTCCTGGAACAGCCCTGTTCAGTTATGGCTGTGTAAGCTATGCTGGAGCTCTCTAAACCACAGTTGACATTCAGTAACATTGAGACAGACAGACAGATGCACACATACAGTTGAAGTCATACGTTTCACCAAATACATTTAAACTTAATTTTTCACAATTCCTGACATTCAATCTGAGTAAAAATTCGCTGTCTTAGGTCATTTAGGATCACCACTTTATTTGAAGAATGTGAAATGTCAGACTAATAGTAGAGAATTATTTATTTCAGCTTTAATTTCTTTCATCTTCTATTGCCCTCGCTAGAAGCATGTGTTTCAGACATAAGGAAGTGGATGGCTGCAAACTTTCTACTTTTAAACTCGGACAAAACAGAGATGCTTGTTCTAGGTCCCAAGAAACAAAGAGAACTTCTGTTGAATCTGACAATTAATCTTAATAGTTGTACAGTCGTCTCAAATAAAACTGTGAAGGACCTCGGCGTTACTCTGGACCCTGATCTCTCTTTTGAAGAACATATCAAGACCATTTCAAGGACAGCTTTTTTCCATCTACGTAACTTTGCAAAAATCAGAATCTTTCTGTCCAAAAATGATGCAGAAAAATTAATCCATGCTTTGGTCACTTCTAGGTTAGACTACTGCAATGCTCTACTTTCCGGCTACCCGGATAAAGCACTAAATAAACTTCAGTTAGTGCTAAATACGGCTGCTAGAATCCTGACTAGAACCAAAAAATGTGATCATATTACTCCAGTGCTAGCCTCCCTACACTGGCTTCCTGTCAAAGCAAGGGCTGATTTCAAGGTTTTACTGCTAACCTACAAAGCATTACGTGGGCTTGCTCCTACCCATCTCTCTGATATGGTCCTGCCGTACATACCTACACGTACGCTACGGTCACAAGACGCAGGCCTCCTAATTGTCCCTAGAATTTCTAAGCAAACAGCTGGAGACAGGGCTTTCTCCTATAGAGCACCATTTTTATGGAATGGTCTGCCTACCCATGTAAGAGACGCAAACTCGGTCTCAACCTTTAAATCTTTACTGAAGACTCATCTCTTCAGTGGGTCATATGATTGAGTGTAGTCTGGCCCAGGAGTGGGAAGGTGAACGGAAAGGCTCTGAAGCAACGAACCGCCCTTGCTGTCTCTGCCTGGCCGGTTCCCCTCTTTCCACTGGGATTCTCTGCCTCTAACCCTATTACAGGGGCTGAGTCACTGGCTTACTGGGGCTCTTTCATACTGTCCCTAGGAGGGGTGCGTCACTTGAGTGGGTTGAGTCACTGATGTGATCTTCCTGTCTGGGTTGCCCCCCCTCCTCGGCTTTGTCTCAGGATGGTAAGTTGGTGGCTGAAGATATCCCTCTAGTGGTGTGGGGGCTGTGCTTTGGCAAAGTGGGTGGGGTTATATCCTTCCTGTTTGGCCCTGTCCGGGGTGACCTCGGATGGGGCCACAGTGTCTCCTGACCCCTCCTGTCTCAGCCTCCAGTATTTATGCTGCAGTAGTTAATGTGTCGGGGGCTAGGGTCAGTTTGTTATATCTGGAGTACCTCTCCTGTCCTATTCGGTGTCCTGTGTGAATCTAAGTGTGCGTTCTCTAATTCTCTCTTTCTCTCTCTCTCGCTCTCTCTCTCTCGGAGGACCTGAGCCCTAGGACCATGCCCCAGGACTACCTGACATGATGACTCCTTGCTGTCCCCAGTCCACCTGGCCGTGCTGCTGCTCCAGTTTCAACTGTTCTGCCTTATTATTATACGACCATGCTGGTCATTTATGAACATTTGAACATCTTGGCCATGTTCTGTTAAAATCTCCACCCGGCACAGCCAGAAGAGGACTGGCCACCCCACATAGCCTGGTTCCTCTCTAGGTTTCTTCCTAGGTTTTGGCCTTTCTAGGGAGTTTTTCCTAGCCACCGTGCTTTTACACCTGCATTGCTTGATGTTTGGGGTTTTAGGCTGGGTTTCTGTACAGCACTTTGAGATATCAGCTGATGTACGAAGGGTTATATAAATACATTTGATTTGATTTGATCACATTCCCAGTGGGTCAGAAGTTTACATACACTCAATTAGTATTTGGTAGCATTGCCTTTAAATTGTTTAACATGGGTCAAACGTTTTGAGTAGCCTTCCACAAGCTTCCCACAATAAGTTGGTTGAATTTTGGCCCATTCCTCCTGAGAGAGCTGATGTAACTGTGTCCGGTTTGTAGGCCTCCTTGCTCGCACACGCTTTTTCAGTTCTGCCCACAAATATTCTATAGGATTGAGGTCAGGGCTTTGTGATGGCCACTCCAATACCTTGACTTTGTTGTCCTTAAGCCATTTTGCCACAACTTTGGAAGTATGCTTGGGGTCATTGTACATTTGGAAGACCCATTTGCGACCAAGCTTTAACTTCTTGACTGATGTATTCAATATATTGGGGCGGCAGATAGCCTGGTGGTTAGAGCATTGGACTAGTAACCGGAAGGTTGCAAGATCGAATCCCCGAGCTAACAAGGTCAATATCTGTCGTTCTGACCCTGAACAAGGCAGTTAACCCACTGTTCCAAGGCCGTCATTGAAAATAACAATTTGTTCTTAACTAACTTGCTAGTTAAATAAAGGCAAAAATAAATATCCATAATTGTCCTGCCTCATGATGCCATCTATTTTGTGAAGAGCACCAGCCCCTCCTGCTTCAAAGCAGCCTCACAACATGATGCTGCCACCTCCGTGCTTCACGGTTAGGATGGTGTTCTTCGGCTTGCAAGCATCACCCTTTTTCCTCCAAACATAATGAGGGTAATTATGGCCAAACAGTTCTATTTTAATTTCATCAGACCAGAGGACATTTCTCCAAAAAGTACAATTCTTTGTCCCCATGTGCAGTTGCAAACCGTAGTCTGGCTTTTTTATTGCGGTTTTGGAGCAGTGGCTTCTTCCTTGCTGAGCGACCTTTCAGGTTATGTCGATATAGGACTCGTTTTACTGTGGATAGAGATACTTTTGTACCCGTTTCCTCCAGCATCTTCACAAGGTCCTTTGCTGCTGTTCTGGGATTGGATTCACACTTTTCGCACCAAAGTACGTTCATCTCTAGGAGACAGAACGCGTCTCCTTCCTGACCGGTATGACAGCTGCATTGTCCCATGGTGTTTATACTTGCAAATAATTGTTTGTACAGATGAATGTGGTACCTTCAGGCATTTGAAAATTGCTCTCAAGGATGAACCAGACTCGTGGAGGTCTACAATGTTTTTTATGAGGTGTTGGCTGATGTCTTTTGATTTTCCCATGATGTCAAGCAAAGAGGCACCGAGTTTGAATGTAGGCCTTGAAATACATCCACAGGTACACCTCCAATTGACCCAAATTATGTCAATTAGCCTATCAGAAGCTTCGAAAGCCATGACATCATTTTCTGGAATTTTCCAAGCTGTTTAAAGGCACAGTCAACTTAGTTTATGTAAACTTCTGACTCACTGGAATTGTGATACAGTGAATTATAAGTGAAATAATCTGTCTGTAAACAATTGTTGGAAAAATGACTTGTGTCATGCACAAAGTAGATGTCCTAACTGACTTGCCAAAACTATAGTTTGTTAACAAGAAAATTGTGGAGTGGTTGAAAAACTAGTTTTAATGACTCCAACCTAAGTGTATGTAAACTTCTGACTTCAACTGTACATGTGTGCATACATACACTACATGACCGAAGGTATGTGGACACCAGCTCGTCGAACATCGCATTCCAAAATCATGAGCATTAATATGGAGTTGGTCCCCCCTCTGCTGCTGTAACAGCCTCCACTCTTCTGGGAAGGCTTTCCACTAGATGTTGGAACATTGCTGCGGGGACTTCCTTCCATTCAGCCACAAGAGCATAAGTGAGATCGGGCACTGATGTTGGGCGGTTAGGCCTGGCTCGCAGTCGGCATTCCAATTCATCCCAAAGGTGTTTGATTGGGTTGAGGTCAGGGTTCTGTGCTGGCCAGTCAAGTTCTTCCACACCGATCTCAACAAACAATTTCTGTATGGACCTTGCTTTGTGTACGGGAGCATTGTCATGCTGAAACAGGAAAGGGCCTTCCCCAAAACCACAGAATTGTCTAGAATGTCATTATATATGTCATTATATGCTGTAGCGTTAAGATTGCTCTTCACTGGAACCTTACAGCACTATGCATTCGGGCAGGAAGCCTTATCGTAGCATCCGCCAAACCCAGATTCCTCCGTTCGGACTGCCAGATGGTAAAGCGTGATTTATCACTCCAGAGAGCGCATTTCCACTGCGCCGACACTTGGCACTGCACATGGTGATCTTAGGTGATCTTCAAGAAGGCCATTCTATTCTGCCAATGTTTGTCGTTGGAGATTGCATGGCTGTGTGCTCAAATGTATACACCTGTCAGCAATGGGTGTGGCTGAAATAGCCAAATCCACTGATTTGAAGGAGTGTCCACATACTTTTGTATTTGTAGTGTATACTGTATATGAATGCATGAGAACACACAAACGCAGTCATGCTCCCCTAACTACCATACACCATAGGTCTCTCCCAAGCTGCAAGTTGACGTTTATTGTCATGAAACTTCCCCTGGAACTGATAGATTTCCGCTAGACGGGACAGCAGCAAAGTCAAAATTGGATATATTGTAAAAATGTATGAAAACTAAAATTAGCTTTTTGGTCGGTTATGTTTAAAATCAGATGGTATGACTTTGGTCACTAGCTGGCACAGCCACACTCTGCAGAGCTGCCTCCAGGGCAAGATTCATGACAATAAATGCCCAAAGCTTGACAGACACCCAGAAAAAGGTCCCACTCAGCAGAACAGACACCTGCAAATTAACTTACCGTTATGCTTCACGAGAGGGAAGGAAATGAAAATTAACAATGCTTTCTGAAGATAAGATACCCAGAAACCACGAAAGAAGCAGTAATCACATTGGTTAGTGCTGGAAAAGGGTACCAGGGCAATTAGCGGGATGGAGAGGGACAGCAGAACAGACACAGAGTGACAGTAATGTAGGGGACGTGGAGCAGGAGGAGAGGAGTGTTACATACATGCTCTCGTACCTGCGAAGGCCTTGGAGATGCGCTCCTTCTTCCACTCCCAGGGCTGGTCGTACTCCTCCGGGGGCCTCTCGTCATCCTGCGGCAGCCGGCTCTCTCTGGGGCAGCGGGGACGCTCGCAGTCCGAGTCCCCTCCATTCTCCGCTGGCTCGTAGGGCGTGTCATACAGGGGCAGCGACCTCAGTGACCCCTCCTTAGGCCCCCGGCCACCGCGGATCTCTGGCAAAGGAGAAGAGGGAGAGGAGGGGTAAGATTTAACAGACTGTCAATGTGGGTAAAACGATACGAAGGGACTGTATGTGAATGTTTATGTGAAGAATCCAAGCAACATAGAACAAAAATAAGACCAGCTGTTATGAGCAGTTTCACTTCCAAAATATAATTTTCTCTACAAACAACACTAAGACAGCCATGATCCAACGTAGGCTAAAGGCAGCTATCCTTGGGCAGTGAGATCCAGCTGTCTCTTTACGTACAATTGAAGTCGGAAGTTTACATACACTTAGGTTGGGGTCATTAAAACTTGTTTTTCAACCACTCAACAAATTTCACTGTATCACAATTCCAGTGGGTCAGAAGTTTACATACACTAAGGTGACTGTGCCTTTAAATGGCTTGGAAAATTCCAGAAAATGATGTCATGGCCTTCGAAGCTTCTGATAGGCTAATTGACATAATTGGAGGTGTACCTGTGGATGTATTTCAAGGCCTACCTTCAAACTCAGTGCCTCTTTGCTTGACATCATGGGAAAATCAAAAGAAATCAAAGACATCTTTTTCCATCTACGTAACATTGCAAAAATCAGAAACTTTCTGTCCAAAAATGATGCAGAAAAATTAATCCATGCTTTTGTCACTTCTAGGTTAGACTACTGCAATGCTCTATTTTCCGGCTACCCGGATAAAGCACTAAATAAACTTCAGTTAGTGCTAAATACGGCTGCTAGAATCCTGACTAGAACCCAAAAATTTGATCATATTACTCCAGTGCTAGCCTCTCTACACTGGCTTCCTGTCAAAGCAAGGGCTGATTTCAAGGTTTTACTGCTAACCTACAAAGCATTACATGGGCTTGCTCCTACCTATCTCTCTGATTTGGTCCTGCCGTACATACCTACACGTACGCTACGGTCACAAGACGCAGGCCTCCTAATTGTCCCTAAATTTCTAAGCAAACAGCTGGAGGCAGGGCTTTCTCCTATAGAGCTCCATTTTTATGGAACGGTCTGCCTACCCATGTCAGAGACGCAAACTCGGTCTCAACCTTTAAGTCTTTACTGAAGACTCATCTCTTCAGTGGGTCATATGATTGAGTGTAGTCTGGCCCAGGAGTGGGAAGGTGAACGGAAAGGCTCTGGAGCAACGAACCGCCCTTGCTGTCTCTGCCTGGCCGGTTCCCCTCTTTCCACTGGGATTCTCTGCCTCTAACCCTATTACAGGGGCTGGGTCACTGGCTTGCTGGGGCTCTCTCATGCCGTCCCTGGAGGGGGTGCGTCACCTGAGTGGGTTGATTCACTGTTGTGGTCATCCTGTCTGGGTTGGCGCCCCCCTTGGGTTGTGCCGTGGCGGAGATCTTTGTGGGCTATACTCAGCCTTGTCTCAGGATGGTAAGTTGGTGGTTGAAGATATCCCTCTAGTGGTGTGGGGGCTGTGCTTTGGCAAAGTGGGTGGGGTTATATCCTTCCTGTTTGGCCCTGAAATGGGGCCACAGTGTCTCCTGACCCCTCCTGTCTCAGCCTCCAGTATTTATGCTGCAGTAGTTTATGTGTCGGGGGCTGGGGTCAGTTTGTTATATCTGGAGTACTTCTCCTGTCCTATTCGGTGTCCTGTGTGAATCTAAGTGTGCGTTCTCTAATTCTCTCCTTCTCTCTTTCTTTCTCTCTCTCGGAGGACCTGAGCCCTAGGACCTGAGCTCCAGGACTACCTGACATGATGACTCCTTGCTGTCCCCAGTCCACCTGGCCATGCTGCTGTTCCAGTTTCAACTGACCTGAGCCCTAGGACCATGCCCCAGGACTACCTGACATGATGACTCCTTGCTGTCCCCAGTCCACCTGGCCATGCTGCTGCTCCAGTTTCAACTTCCACCTGACTGTGCTGCTGCTCCAGTTCAACTGTTCTGCCTTATTATTATTCGACCATGCTGGTCATTTATGAACATTTGAACATCTTGGCCATGTTCTGTTATAATCTCCACCCGGCACAGCCAGAAGAGGACTGGCCACCCCACATAGCCTGGTTCCTCTCTAGGTTTCTTCCTAGGTTTTGGCCTTTCTAGGGAGTTTTTCCTAGCCACCGTGCTTCTACACCTGCATTGCTTGCTGTTTGGGGTTTTAGGCTGGGTTCTGTACAGCACTTTGAGATATCAGCTGATGTACGAAGGGCTATATAAATAAATTTGATTTGATTTGATTTTGAAATCAGCCAAGACCTCATAAAAAAACATTGTAGACCTCCACAAGTCTGGTTCATCCTTTGGAGCAATTTCTAAATGTCTGAAGGTATCACGTGAAAAACAGAGTTTAAATGTACTTGGCTAAGGTATATGTAAACTACCGACTTCAACTGTACCTACCCCCTGACACTCAGGACAGGGAGAGGAACCAAACATGGGGCACCAACAGACATGTTAATTATTGCTGTGTGGATTCTAATCAAACTCTATACCTGCTAATAGTGATTAGTGTAGCCAAGCAGCACACACACACACACACACACGTGATCAGGAGAGACAGCTACAGATGCCTGTGTGTGATGGAGGCAGGTCTATAGGCATCTGTGATTAACACAGTCTGTGTATGTTGATCACCCTCTGGCTTCATAATGTTAAAGCTCAAGGTCTCAGACTACAACCCATAGTGAGTAGCAGTAGCTCCAGGTTAAGAGCTATAGGAGGGTTAGCAGGGCCTCCTGGGTGCATGTTGGGAGCTGGATATGATGGAAGCCTGCTCTAGCTGATGATGAGCTGACATGGAGTGGAGAGGAAGAGAGAGGAGATGAGCCTGGGGGGCCTGAGCACCTGTGCGTGTGTAAGGCGTAGCCTGCCTGCCTGCCTGGCTGGCTGGCTGTCTGCATGCAGAACGGCATCATCACTACAGCTAAACAGCCTCGCCTGGGGTCCCACACACCACGGAACAGAACGACAGGAGAATGCCCTTCCCCATCTATATCTCCCTCACCCTCTTAGTTCCACTCCATTTCCTATCGGTATCTCTCACTCGCTCTCTGAGACATTTATGAATGACATAAGGCAGGGTATAAATGCAAATTCTATGCAGTGCTGTATAGTGTTCCCACCTATCCAGTGAGTGAAGAGAGCAACCCATCATGCCCTTGAGAATTCTCCCTCCTCTCTCTTACCCCCCCATCCAATCTCCAGTAGTATGACGCCGTTAGCAACCAGCTCCCTTCCTCCTGGGCCGTATGATGCTGTTAGCAGCAAACTCCACCATAGAGTAACGCAATGTGAGGAGAATGAAATATTATGCCACACCACTGCATAATTGCCTTGCAGCCCAGGGGAGCTCTTGCGGAAAAATGAGAGAAGCATGGAGCCTAATGGGGCTACCCGGGGAGGTTTGCCAGAAATCTCCAATGTAATCATGCGGTAGGCAAACTCTCACCCTCTTTGATCTCACAGTTAAAAGCCTTGGCATTGTGAGATCCTAGAGCGATGAGTGCCCACCTCCCGCCAGAAGAATCAACAGTGGCAGGAAGGAGAGGAAGGAGGAAAGTGGGAAGGAGAAGTGGCTGCCGGAGGACTGAGGGAAGATGGGGGGGTGTAGTGTTTAGGGGTTTGGTGGGGACTAAATCTTTCTTGAAGGACCCTTTAATTGGGAGCGTGTTGCCTTGGATAAACTGCCAAAGGGGTATTACGACTCCCCACCAGGCCAATGAACAGGGCTTACGGCTACTCTGTGTGGGGTTGGGAGGGGGGCTGCGGCAACCGGCAGGAGCCTTCTGACACGTTGCCTCAGTGCTTTCCCAGCAGGACTGCATCCCTTCCACCTCCCTCTTGCCTTCCTTGTTTCCCCCCCACCCTACATCCCTCCCTCCATCCTTGTTGAGGCATGCTTTGTGAGCTGGGTGGGGTAACATCTGTCTGTGTAGATTACCGTGATTAGCTTGATGGTGGAGCGGAGCTACAAGTTGTTACGCAGAGCATAGCATCCTCTGCCCTCTGACATCACTGCCTCCGCTCAGGGTCAGGGGTCACCCACCACACCCCCAATCACTTCTCCTCCCCGGATGTGAGAGTTCCTCTCCAGATGGCACCTCCTCCTGACCTCCTTCTGTCGGTTCGAGACCACTTTCACTACTAGGTAGTCCAGAATTGACCTTTGACACCCTACATTCACCCAGTAGTAGACTGACTAAACTAGAGGACAAGCTGCTGTGTAGCAGACTCACTAAGGAGAACAGAGGACACATCTAACTCAGGGAGATTAATAACCATGCACTGCTGACTGCACAGACAACTAAACACTAAGGTCAAAAGGTTGGCTAAATGCCTCAACTCAGTTTCAGAGCTAGTGACAGAGATGGAGCGAGAGAGGGGAGAGAGGGAGGGGGTGAGAATGCAGAATATTCCTTCCTTTCTCTATCGTCTCTGGTTGGTGAAATAAAGGGTTTCATTCTATTGGAAAGATATCAAGATATTGCTTGCCATAAATCCAGCGAGGCTCCTGTTCAACTTACTGAAGGAGGAGCCCTCTGGGCATATTAGCATGGCTGTACGTGGGGAACGGGTGGGAGCTGGTGGGAGCGGGGACGCTGCTCTGGATTAAATCAAAGCTATTATCTTAAACCAGCCTGGCAGCCAGGAAACCTGACCCATCACCTCCCCACCACCCCCCTTCCCTCCACTCTCTCTCCAACCTGAGACCGTGAATACATTAGACAGGAGAGGATCTTAGAAGTTAGCTAGCTACAACAGCATCTCTCTGTCTTTCTCTCGATCAAAGAACCAGGGCATCATGTCATCACATAAAAAAGGAAAGAACAAACAGCCAATAGTCAGTGTCTGGCTGACTACTGCCTGGACCACCCACTCCTATAGCTCCAGAGAGGATTTGCTGTTATGAAGCGCTTGGAAGGGCACAATCTATAACAGTCTATCTGGACTTGATTGAGGGGATCTGCTCAGCACTAGTGAGGGATTAAATGTGATTGACTTTACACCCCTGGAAAACAATGGAGTGAAAGTACCCAGGCTTCCCTCAGGATTTAGTCTTTCAGCTCCTCCGAAGAATCATTCATAAAGAAGTCTGATAGTACCTTGCCTAGACTAGGGTGTATGGTGTACTACACACTAGTTAAATAGCACAGTGTGTTCATCGCTGCATTTGTCTGATATTCCAGAGCAAGCCGATCCTATTCAGTATGCACTGTGATGAGTATTGTTAGGTCAGCAGACAGTCTTCACTAGTCAAGATGAAAGTGGTACCAGAGTAACAGACATATTGTAGCCAACTCCGGTTGTTTTAAAGCAAGATGTGCAGAGCCGGGAGGAAACTGCTTTCTCTTCCCAACAAGCCATTATTTCAAGTCTTGGCGTTCAGCTGCTTATGAATGCGAAAGAAGGCTATCGAAGACTGGCCACCTGTAACACAGCATGCAGTCGAGCTTGTTTAGTGACAAGGAGACAGCGAGCGAGAGGTTGATGAAAAAAAGCTCCCGTGCCAAGCAGTGTATCCATCCAACCGTAGCCAGCGGATTTTCTACAGCGTTTCATTTCAGTTTTTCATATCGACGTGGCCTAGCTGTGAATGCTGAGCAGAGTAGCAGACTATCAAGTGCTGGCAGTGGCACCGAGGGCTTTGAGTTATCTGCGGTCACCCAGAGGTATTGCGTATCAGGCTGAGAATTGGAGGTGTATGCTCCCTGACCCATGTCGACACACTGCAGCGATGTGCTTGGCTTAGTCTGCTGTGAGCAGGGCTGTGAGAGCTACGAGGTCTCACTGCCTTTTGTTCCCCAGACCCCATAGAGAAAAGACACATAATTGAGTCAGTCTGGATGGAATGGAACCTGAGACTGGAATGATATAGAGGGTACAAGGGTTCAGTTGAAGAGGCAATGCATTACAACGCTTATAGGTTACACCAATTTGACTACAATTTCATATCTCTCTCATGATGTAGAATTACTGCAAATGATACATTGTATTCATCATACCGTGGTATACGTTCTGATATACCTGTTAGTCAAAACAGCATTCAGGGCTCGACCACCCAGTTTATAATGTCTACTATCACATTCCAGAGGTGGAGTTGGAGGGGTGGAGGTAATGACAGGAGAAGCAGCTGGACCAGCTCTTATCTCCATGAGTCTCTCCACAAGGCTGCTTTTGAATGTGCTCAGTGAAATCAGACATGTCACAAATGAGCACGACTTGAACTTCAATCAAATTGCAACAGCCAACTACATAATATTCCATATCATATTGTGTGAGCTAGTGCGTGACCTCTGTAGCCAGCCACTCTCGGTTTTAAAGGATCTCTGTAGGTAGGTGGTCCCTTCTCTACACTCCACTGCCCTTGGGATACAATAGGAACACTTGCTAGACGTGTAATCAGTACAAAAGAAAGGGAGTGGAATTGGAGTCGAAATGTATGTGTGTGTGTGTGTCGCTGTCGGTCTCTGTCAATGTGTGTGTGTGTGTGTGTGTGTGTGTGTGTGTCGCTCTCTGTGTGTGTATGTGTGTCTCCCCGTCGGTCTCTCGGTCAGTGTGTGTGTGTGTGTGTGTGTGTCTCCGTCGGTCTCTCAGTCAATGTGTGTGTGTGTGTGTGTCGCTGTCGGTTTCTCTGTAAATGTGTGTGTGTGTGTCTCTCGGTCAGTCTCTCAGTCAATGTGTGTGTGTCTCCGTCAGTCTCTCAGTCAATGTGTGTGTGTCTCCGTCAGTCTCTCAGTCAATGTGTGTGTGTGTGTCTCTCGGTCAGTCTCTCAGTCAATGTGTGTGTGTGTGTCTCTCGGTCAGTCTCTCAGTCAATGTGTGTGTGTGTGTCTCTCGGTCAGTCTCTCAATCAATATGTGTGTGTGTCTCCGTCAGTCTCTCAATCAATATGTGTGTGTGTGTGTGTGTGTGTCTCTCTGTCGGTTTCTCAGTCAGTGTGTGTGTGTCTCCGGCAGTCTCTCAGTCAATGTGTGTGTGTGTGTCTCTCGGTTAGTCTCTCAGTCAATGTGTGTGTGTGTATCTCTCGGTCAGTCTCTCAGTCAATGTGTGTGTGTATCTCTCGGTATGTCTCTCAGTCAATGTGTGTGTGTGTGTGTGTGTGTGTGTCGGTCTCTCAGTCAGTGTGTGTGTGTGTGTGTCTCCGTCGGTCTCTCAATCAATGTGTGTGTGTGTCTCTCTGTCAGTCTCAGCCAATGTGTGTGTGTCTGTCTCTCTGTCAGTCTCAATCAATATGTGTGTGTGTGTGTCTCTGTCGGTCTCTCAGTCAGTGTGTGTGTGTCTCCGTCGGTCTCTCAGTCAATGTGTGTGTGTGTGTGTGTGTATCGCTGTCGGTCTCTCAGTCAATGTGTGTGTGTGTGTGTCTCTGTCAGTCTCAGCCAATGTGTGTATGTCTGTCTCTCTGTCAGTCTCTCAATCAATATGTGTGTATGTGTGTGTGTCTCTCTGTCGGTTTCTCAGTCAGTGTGTGTGTGTCTCCGGCAGTCTCTCAGTCAATGTGTCTGTGTGTCTCTCTGTCGGTCTCTCAGTCAATGTGTGTGTGTGTGTGTGTCTCTCTGTCAGTGTGTGTGTGTGTGTGTGTGTGTGTGTGTGTGTGTGTGTGTGTGTGTGTGTGTGTGTGTGTCTCTGTCGGTCTCTCAGTCAATGTGTGTGTGTGTGCTCTCTGTCAGTCTCAGCCAGTGTGTGTGTCTGTCTCTCTGTCAGTCTCTCAATCAATATGTGTGTGTGTGTGTGTGTGTGTGTCTCTGTCGGTCTCTCAGTCAGTGTGTGTGTCTCCGTCAGTCTCTCAGTCAGTGTGTCTGTGTGTCTCTCTGTCGGTCTCTCAGTCAATGTGTGTGTGTGTCTCTCTGTCGGTCTCTCAGTCAATGTGTGTGTGTGTGTCTCTCTGTCAGTCTCAAGTCAATGTGTGTGTGTGTGTCTCTGTATGTGTGTGTGTGTGTGTGTGTGTGTGTGTGTGTGTGTGTGTGTGTGTGTGTGTTTGTCTCTGTCGGTCTCTCAGTCAATGTGTGTGTGTCGCTGTCGGTCTCTCAGTCAATGTGTGTGTGTCTCCGTCGGTCTCTCAGTCAATGTGTGTGTGTGTGTGTGTGTATCGCTGTCGGTCTCTCAGTCAATGTGTGTGTGTGTGTCTCTGTCAGTCTCAGCCAATGTGTGTATGTCTGTCTCTCTGTCAGTCTCTCAATCAATATGTGTGTATGTGTGTGTGTCTCTCTGTCGGTTTCTCAGTCAGTGTGTGTGTCTCCGGCAGTCTCTCAGTCAATGTGTCTGTGTGTCTCTCTGTCGGTCTCTCAGTCAATGTGTGTGTGTGTGTGTGTCTCTCTGTCAGTGTGTGTGTGTGTGTGTGTGTGTGTGTGTGTGTGTGTGTGTCTCTGTCGGTCTCTCAGTCAATGTGTGTGTGTGTGTCTCTCTGTCAGTCTCAGCCAGTGTGTGTGTCTGTCTCTCTGTCAGTCTCTCAATCAATATGTGTGTGTGTGTGTGTCTCTGTCGGTCTCTCAGTCAGTGTGTGTGTCTCCGTCAGTCTCTCAGTCAGTGTGTCTGTGTGTCTCTCTGTCGGTCTCTCAGTCAATGTGTGTGTGTGTGTCTCTCTGTCAGTCTCTCAGTCAATGTGTGTGTGTGTGTGTGTCTCTCTGTCGGTCTCTCGGTCAGTTGTGTGTGTGTGTGTGTGTGTGTGTGTGTGTGTGTGTGTGTGTGTTTGTCTCTGTCGGTCTCTCAGTCAATGTGTGTGTGTCGCTGTCGGTCTCTCAGTCAATGTGTGTGTGTCTCCGTCGGTCTCTCAGTCAAACTTAGTCAATGTGTGTGTTCTCCTGCCACACCGCCAGGCGTCTCCTTTATCTGCCTCCTGCAGAAGGAACAAAAGCAGCCATGCTGTCTGTCCTCCCTCTGCTCCTCACTCAAACCGTGCCAAGCTTGTGGTGGGTAGCCTACTCCCAGAGCCCCTGCCAGCGCCTCAGACATACTTTTGGGAAGGCTGGAGGCAGATTGAACCAAGCGTCCTGTTCATTGGCGGCCTGGAGAGAGTGAGTATTTTGGGTCTTGCTGCTCTTTCATTGTGCTGTGTGCTTCCTTATAAACATACCTTGATGCAACTGGAAGCCGTGGCCACTCGTGTTTCAGCAGAAATATTATGGAATCTTCACTTGGCAATGACAGTTGTGGACAGAGAACTGCTTAACTAGAGAGTCACCTGCTTACTCACAGATAGGATGTAGGCATTCAGAATGAAGACACATTATGCCTATAATGGAACATATGGCTTAACCACAGCTGGTACCATACCATGATCCTAATAGGGTGCTGGTGGGGAAAGATAAATCATACCATGATCCTAATATGGTGCTGGTGAGGAAAGAGAAATCATACCATGACCCTAATAGGGTGCTGGTGGACAAAGAGAAATCATACCATGAGCCTAATAGGATGCTGGTGTGGAAAGAGAAATCATACCATGAACCTAATAGCGTGCTGGTGAGGAAAGAGAAATCATACCATGATCCTAATAGGGTGCTGGTGGGGAAAGAGAAATCATACCATGATCCTAATAGGGTGCTGGTGGGGAAAGAGAAATCATACCATGATCCTAATAGGGTGCTGGTGGAGAAAGAGAAATCATACCATGATCCTAATAGGGTGCTGGTGGAGAAAGAGAAATCATACCATGAGCCTAATAGGGTGCTGGTGGAGAAAGAGAAATCATACCATAATCCTAATAGGGTGCTGGTGGGGAAAGAGAAATCATACCATGATCCTAATAGGATGCTGATGAGGAAAGAGAAATCATACCATGATCCTAATAGGGTGCTGGTGGAGAAAGAGAAATCAGAAAGAGAAATCATACCATGAGCCTAATAGGGTGCTGGTGGAGAAAGAGAAATCATACCATGAGCCTAATAGGATGAGGAAGAGAAATCATACCATAATCCTAATAGGGTGCTGGTGGAGAAAGAGAAATCATACCATGAGCCTAATAGGGTGCTGGTGGAGAAAGAGAAATCATACCATGAGCCTAATAGGGTGCTGGTGGAGAAAGAGAAATCATACCATAATCCTAATAGGGTGCTGGTGGGGAAAGAGAAATCATACCATAATCCTAATAGGGTGCTGGTGGGGAAAGAGAAATCATACCATGATCCTAATAGGATGCTGATGAGGAAAGAGAAATCATACCATGATCCTAATAGGGTGCTGGTGAGGAAAGTGAAATCATACCATGGTCATTTGAATGTGGGTTAAATTAAAAATAGCACAAGCAATCACAAATAATATCCTCTCTTTTTTTCTGAGTGTGTACATGTGTGCTTATTTTCTTCTTCCCAGGCGGCCAGAGGGAAGGTAAGAGATGCTGAGGAGGAGATGTCTTCTCCCTGAACACACTGACATGTACATGGATTCACCTCAGACAGCCACTGACAGAGATGGGAAAGCAGGCATGGAGATGTACAGAGAAGAAAATGACAGAGAGAGAGCAAGAGAGAGAGACAGAGAGACAGAAACAGAGAGACAGAGATACAGAAACACAGAGACAGAGAGACAGAGATACAGAAACAGAGACAGAGAGACAGAGACACAGAGAGAGAGACAGAGAGACAGAGAGAGAGACAAAGACAGAGAGACAGAAACAGAGACAGAGAGACAGAGATAGAGAGACAGAGATACAGAGACACAGAGAGACAGAAACAGAGACAGAGATACAGAGACACAGAGAGACAGAAACAGAGACAGAGAGACAGAGAGAGAGACAGAGAGAGAGAGAGAGAGATACAGAAACAGAGATACAGAAACAGAGAGACAGAGACACAGAAACAGAGAGACAGAGACACAGAAACAGAGAGACAGAGACACAGAGAGAGAGAGAGAGACAGACAGAGAGACAGAGACAGAGAGAGACAGAGACAGAGAGACAGAGAGACAGAAACAGAGAGAGAGACAGAGAGAGAGACAGAGACACAGAGACACAGAGAGACAGAAACAGAGACAGAGAGACAGAGACAGAGAGAGAGAGACAAAGACCGAGAGACAGAGAGAGAGAGACAGAGAGAGAGACAGAGACAGAGAGACAGAGAGATACAGAAACAGAGAGACAGAGACACAGAAACAGAGAGACAGAGACACAGAAACAGAGAGACAGAGACACAGAAACAGAGAGACAGAGACACAGAAACAGAGAGACAGAGACACAGAGACAGAGAGAGAGACAGAGACAGAGACAGAGAGAGAGAGAGAGAGAGAGAGAGAGAGAGAGAGACAGAGACAGAGAGAGACAAACACAGAGAGACAGAGATACAGAAACAGAGAGAGAGACAGAGAGAGAGACAGAGACACAGAGACACAGAGAGACAGAAACAGAGACAGAGAGACAGAGAATAACAGTGAAAACAAAGACCGAGTTTCACAGAGATGAGAGAGATCAGAACACTGATGGAAACAAAGACAGAATCACAGTTTTTAAAGAATATCAGGCTACTGTCTCTTCTACAAAGACAGAGACAGAGATCAGAGACAGAGAGACAGAGTGTTTAGACAGAGAGAAGTTCAAAGACAGAGAGACAAGCCATACTATATCCTCCTACAAAGACATGAAAACAGCAACTCTAAATCCCTAAAGAAACTTTATTTGTTTTCCTCCACAGGAAGAGAAAACATATCATATTTATATACTTTACCCTCAAACTTAATTCACCAAATACATCAGAGGACAAATATAACCAGGAGGGTTCACACAGCACTGACTGTCCAACGTAACACACTGCTGTAAATCTGCTGCACTGTTTCTCATCTAAAATCCTAACATCACAATCCATCCAGCAGCAACAGAAACCACCGTCAGGTCAAATCCCCGACACAATACAGACAAGCCAAAATGCAGCGTTCAATTACAATGAAATAATTGTTAGGCGTATTACAAAGCAACGGCACCAATCAGTAATTAGCTCGATCTGGGGTTAGGCATGGGATGATGTAGTGAATGTCAGAAGTACGGCGTTGCATTGTGGGGAAGACAACAGAACAGAACTGATCTACTGATGCCTCCCTGGCCTGTTTAACAGTCTGTCCCTAGCCCCCCCCAATGCAAATGACTGTCCAGTCTCCGGCCACCGCACAGACAGCAGCATTGATTCCTACACGGGGCACAGCAGCGACTACAGCTCGTTAGGACTGTGGTGAAGGCTCATTAACATGAGATGGATTGGATCCTGGGCTTGGAAAGGTGCCCTATCTACCTACATCAGGGTTCCCCAACTGGTGTCCCGCAGGCCGTGGTTTTATTGTCCGACCCCCATGTTTTCTGAGCAGTAATATATCTTTTTTACATTGCTGGACATAAAGGTGTGAAAACAGCAGGAATTCAGCTCCAAGTGATTTTCAATCAGGAAATCTGTTCCTAAGTATTCCCACAGATAATAGAGAGACACATACGATCGTATACAAATGTAAGCGGTTTGAAATTATTATGTTTTAGTCAAATATTATATCTGTTTGGGATTATTATGGTTAATTTCCAGTCTGTAATTATTTTCGGGCCCCCCGACCAGCCGCTCAACGAAAAGAAATGGCCTTCCGGCTACCTGACATTCACACCCACAGCCAGATAGACTGTACTGTACATCATGATATGGACAAAACAGCAGCAGGTACAGTGGTACCCTGACTTGTATTTTTCATCGGGTTCATTTGCTTGCCTCCTCCACATCAAAAGGGATTACATTTTGATGTCAGTGAAATGTTAAGAAGCATTGAGGCGGGTTTACAGGGATGGAGAAACCAGGATTTACAGAGTCAGTGACAACCAATCTGAGCCCTGAGGCAGCCTGCCTGCCACCACACTTTGTGGGCTCTACAGTTGCTTGAGTCATTTTGTAAAATTCTCCATTCTGAGTAGCTGCAGGGGCTGCCTGCCACTCTCTCTGTGTCTATTGTTCCTGAGCTGAGATAAGACTGGCTCAGGATTAGAGGAGAGTGCACCCAGAGTTCAGCTCCTGTGAGAAGGCTGGGGTGGGACCAGGGAGCAGAGTGGAAGAGAGTAGAGGAGGAGAGGAGCAGAGAAGTAGCCGTGACTAAGAGCAGTGTGAAGGCCAGATGTGGTTTTGCTTGCTAATCTTTCCCTGTGATCGGCCAGTGGAGGACAGGCTGGATGATGACACGTGGACGTTGTGGTGATGAATAGCCACTCAACCCGCCCGCCCCCTGCTGGGGGTCAACAGCCCATTAGTGGTGACGCCTGGGTTTCCAGCAACAGACAGTCAGCCCCCCCCCCACCCACCACCACCACAAAATAGAGAAACAGTGTGAGAGGGTGGGTGGGAGAGGTCTCTTCTAGCCCCAATCTCTAATGACTTCCTTTGACAATCATCTGCATCGTTCATAGCCAAATGAACCCAAACCCCAGCTGGACTCTAAATTGGATTCTCTCTCTCTCCTCGTCTCTGGCTGTGGCCAGGAAATGGCTATTCTTTAGCAATTGGCAAATGAAATATCTTTCTCCTTATTGTACGTTAATCCAATAATCTCTGCCTCCAGCACAACAAAGCAGGGAGCAGCGGAGAAATCTGTTGGAGATGAAGCTTCATCACCTCGGTACTGTGGCGAGCAGACAGACAGAGAGAGTGTTGTCCTCCTCAGGCTGCCTGTCTCTCATTAGTGTTGAACCGTGGAAACGCTGCCCCTCTTCACACTCTCACAATCACACACCCGCTGCTAGTACCCGTGGCAACAGGAGGAACGGAACCACGCCACCACCTTTCTTGCGGCAACAGAATAACGCTGACCTCCAGTCAGCTCTAATAATAGGTACCTCAGATATAATGGCCCATACACATCACGAGGAACTGAAAACAGCCCACTGCAACACGCCGCCATTCATGCCATTTCTGAATGATATTTCTCATGTTATCACACTCATTGTCCACAACAACATTAGGACCGAATTGTAACAAATCAGAAAAGTAACACCAGTGTCTTGCTCATTAGGTCACACCGTAGCAAAATGTTTTAATGTTCGTAACAGAGAACGAAAGAGAGCATTTCTGTTAGTTTCAGAGCTTTTTCTTCCGTTTTACCTACTGAACACAGCCAACTTCAACATTTAGTTCCACAATGAACCATCAGTGAAGCAGAAAACCCTGGAGGCAGATATAAACACAATGGTATTTGATCCCTCCCATTTATTGGAAAAGGCTTTTAGTAAACAACCAGTCAACAGTGTTACCTGTTTGCCAATACTTCCCCTGTAGATATAGGACATCGACGCCCTCAGGGGAACATGCATTAACAGAGCTCTCTGACAATACAAATAGTTACACAGCCAGCCATTCAGCCAATGACCTCACTCTAGGCTGAGTCGACCTTCAGCAGGTCATTTAAATACTGTGCAGGTGGATTACCACGGTAAGCTTCTTGCTGTGTTTCCATCATGATGTGATCTCCTTTGCCCTTCCCTTTGGCGGTATCAAACAGAACATGACCGCCAACAACAGATGAAACAGTAAGATACAACAGTCTTTCTGGAGGTAGAGAAAATGAATCCTGCGCAGTGTGTTCAGCCAGTCCTGTTCGACTCACACATAACCCCTGCTACACTTCTTAGGGTTCTGTTTCGGTCTGTTCTAGATTATAGCTTTGGCACCTCTCCATCAACAGTGGAACGATACCGCCTTCATCTCCTTCCATGTTGTTATTTTGGCTGGACCCAGTGGTGGTGGTGTTGACCCCTTCTGCTCCCATTAGATCAGGCCTGGCCTGGGGAGAGGATAGGGGGGGTTGGGGAGCCAGGGCCCAGCTACTCATCTCAGCCCGGCCTGATTGCACCTGACAGAGGAGAAAGTCTCAATCAGGACTACAGTACACAGGTGATTCACTGGTCCGGTACATTTGTACCACCAAACACTCAGACAATCATAGAAGGCAGATAAGAGTGGTCCCAGCATAAACCAAATGATGCCACACAAGCAAGATAACGACATTGTTATCACAGAGGATAAGAAACTACAAGAAAATAACTGATGTTGATAATAATCAGAGAGCTTTAGGGCTTTTAGATTGCGTGGGGAAAATACATTCATCGGTTACTGTTGTGCAACTCCCTCCTGAGGAGCAAACCAAACAAAAACAATTAAAAAGGAGGAATAGGTTTTTCTTTTGAAAAGTAGTGAAAGCAATTCAGGACATCCGACAGTCACTAATGAATTAATAAGATTTTGTTATTGTTCTCGTTGGTGAGAGACTAGAACACAGTGACTCAGTTTGTTTGTAAATCAGCTTGGGAATGGAGATTGAGAAGTGACGGTAGACTACAACTGAATTCAAAAAAGAGCAGACAACATTGAGTAGACAACATGTCAGTCAAGTTCATAAAGGATGCTTACCCCCAGATGAACCTCCTTCCTCCTCCCATTTACATATTCACGCTATTTGCATATTGTTGGAATGAGAACATAAAAGAGAAATCATTTTCCTTAATGAGGAGACCACAAAGCAATAGTCAAGAAGAGTAAACAAAATGCTAATCGCTCCCGAGGGTTCTCTACGCACAGAATGGGCTCTTCGTAAACAAAAGTCATCAACCAACAAATACAAGGCAAGTCCTATGTAAATATGAACATTTAACCTGACATATACCCAATGAAATAGTATAGGCTAGACCTAACCCTTCCCTATAGTGTTTTAGTTGGTGTGACATAATGCATGTTTGTATAGTTCAATATACATTATAAGTGCAGGAGCAGTCCAGAGGTAGTTGATTGATTGGCTTGAGTACTGTACAGTGCAAATGACAGGGATTATAACTAAACATTTGTCTTATTCCTCTGTGACCAGGGTCAAATCACTTCTTGTCACTGCTGCCGTGCCAATCTGAGCCCCAAATGGAAAAGTTGTTAGCATTAGCATATTTAATTCAGCAGCCCGTTACGTCATAGCTCGGCTTGGAAATGGGATAAAGCAGAGCAGGTTTACATTCACGAAGGCACTGTTAATCCTTAGCATATTTGTTGTTTTTTTAATCCATTTTGTGACAGGATCTAATGTCAAAAAGCATAACATTATTCTAACATCATAGAAATCCTACCAAGCTAACAGAGTGTAGAAGACTATAGTATTGTAACAGTCTGCCTGCCAGGCTATGTTAAACCCCATGTGTTTTACGATGCCGATCTGCCTAGCTGGCTGGGCACCATGGCTGTGGCTGCAGCCTGCCACGTGGGCTTTCTCCTCCACACTACAGCAGGAGGATGGAGCTCTGCATGGAGGAGAGCTCTGCCATTCATCAGCCACCACACCATTGACATTTATAGCCTAGCTCCCCAAAAACACCTTAGTTGAAAGTATGGGCAATTTGGGTCGGGTGGACTCTGTTCTGTTCTGCTGGCACGTTGTTTTGGACAGGCAGTGTCACTCCCCACACTAATTAACATCAGCCACATCCATTACCATCAGGCTTCTGAGTCACAGGGTGTTGAAACATCTCCCCCCTTAGAGGACCAATGAATCACAAACCAATAAAACAGAAACCCTATCAATAAACATGAACGATGCGGAGTGAATAACCTCCGTCTCATCCATTACTTACAATGCGGAAAAACACTGACGGGGATGGGACGCAATCGATGTGGAGACGTAACGTCAACGATATCATGGAGGTTGTTAGTGATGCAATTCATGGGTAGGATCAGGTAGCTTCATGGGTCAGGACCCGTTCACCTCATTGGAAGTCATCCTACTTCTGTACGCAGTCAGTAACACACACTTCCCTAACCGGGCTCTCTCAGCCACTGCAGCTGTCACTGGGGTAAATATATGAATCTGTTAGAAAACTAACTCTCTGGAGAACGCTGACCTTACAAACTGAATCAGAATTGATCGTCTCATTGCGGTGTAAACCTGTCATTGTGACTGAACATGTAGAGTAGTCAGGGAGGAGAGCAGTAGTTGGGGCTGATCAGGAATGGACTGGAACTGCAGTCAACAATGGCGCAGAGACTAAATCACAAGACTTTGGGAAAAGAGATGGTAAACTGACAGGAGTTATGTACCCAACCAGGTCTCTCTCTCTCTCACTGTATACACTACTTGTAGCAGCAGTACAATCATCCTGCATGTGGTTTGGCCCAGTCCTTCACTTCAACAGGAATGTCTCCATCTGTGCCAAACTGCCTTTCACAAAATGTAGATACAAGCAGAACCAAGAGAAAGACAGGATGAATAGAGTTTAGGTTGAGAGAGTACGGTGGTTGAGTAAGGGAATGCACATTTTGATTGAAGCTGTCTGCTGCCTACGTCATGATACGAACAGAATACCACATGCCATGATACTACACACCCATCATATTATTTCATAATAAAGTAACCCTAAACACACACACACACACACACACACACACACACACCTCAGATGATAAACCCTTCCATTAGAGAGTTCTATTCTAATAGACCATGCCATTGCCCTGTTGTCCTGACCTCAGAGAGGCAGGCTGAATCTGCTACTCACCTGGTATTCAGTGAATGAGAGGAGTGGCAGATGGAGGGGTGTTTTGGATTCCTCACCAGTAGGTCTGGGCATCTATTCTCAGCTGGCCAAGGTCCCGGTCAAACAACACCACTACAACCACACACACAGTTGGAAAGACAAACACACATGCAATCACACACACTTGCACAATCTTGGTGCACACACACATGCCCTCCTCATTTCTCCACCCACAGTGTGCCAGGGGTGGGCTGACAAGACCCATCCCGCTCAGAGCTGCTTACTAACACATTCTTCTAGCTGACGTCTCCCTCCCTCCCGCACTCATACTCTCTCGTTCATCTATTTTCTTTGGGGGATACAATGAATTCCATACTGGTGAAGTGCCAAAATATCTAAGATTCCTAAATCAGAGCAGAGTGGTATGTACAGTTGTATGTTTCTAACTATTGACGCATGTAATCCTAACTATGTCTCTCATTCCATAAATGTATAAACCACATTTCAGTGCGAGAAGGCCTGTGGGTGTGTAGATGAAAGACTCCACTGACTTCTTGCACTTCCTGCTGAGACACAGGAAGCTGCCAGATTCCTGTCAGGAAGGGGAGGAGCTAAACTCATGAATCCCAACTCAGATTCTCTCTCTCTCTCTGTATTCCAACAAAACCCCTGTCAAAGAAAATGGTTTCTTGCACCGGAGTGCACAGAGAAACATTTTGTGTAACCGGTTAAACCTTTTACACAGTGTACCATCGGCATTAAATCTCAGAGGTGCAGAGAGCCCTTGCCATCTGATTATCACGCTCCTTGTGTAATGACATTTCCCTCTCCTGTTGTCTGAATTCCTGTGGACACACGGCAAAGGATGTGGCCTCAGCAAACACAGTCGTAGCTGCTGAATGATGGCTGACCTTTCTCCCGGCAATATGTGAGACATGAAGCCTCAGGACAGATGAAAGGGAAGGACTAGAGTGGCAAATATCCCTGGAAGTATTGATGATTAGGCCAGCCAGGGCTTCTCCTGAACAATAGCATGGATCAAAAGATGTGTGGTTCAGGTCTGGGTCTATTCTTCTGTCTACATAAAGCGTGTTTTGTTCTTTTAAAAGAGTCTGGTCGGAATGGCTGTCTCTTTGGATTCCTGCTGCACATTAATAACCTTCAATAGCTATTCAGGGTCCATTTGAACAGAGCGAAGACTGAAAATCTGCCGTCCCCTCTGGGTGAAGCACTGATACACTGACTGATACACTCACATGGGCCATGTAATGCAAACAGGGCAATTCAATTATGGCAAAGGCATTTGATCACTCTGAACGAAGAGGGGGGCTCGGTTTAAAAGGAAAATTTATCACCATCAAGGACTGTCCTATGCAAATGGGGGAATTAGGTATCCTGACTGTTTCCAAGAGGTGACACATCACAGCTTCCTAGAAATATGAGTCATTAAGATGATTAGAAACTCCCTCGAGAAGGAGTCATGCATCATAAGAGAACAGTTTACTTCTACTTTTTACTGTTTCCTCATTGAGCAGGACCAAGAGGGTTAGCAATGACCTTCACATCATCTTAGATCATGTGGTCTCATGACTGAAAGAAGGAGAAGTCTATCTACATTTCCTTTTCAATCCAGCTCTAAGAATCATTTCAGATTCATCACAACCGTTCGGTCAACGTACCAAGACAAAAAAGTAAGAATCGTGTTTAGTCTACACTCCAGGTTCAATTTGCACTGATGGAGACAGTACCAGTAGACAGAAGGACGGGAGAAGAGAGAGAGGGGAGGGAGGGTTAGAGAAAGAGTCACAGAGAGAGGGAGAAGGAGAGAGAGCAGCCCTCCATATTGAGCAGTCCTCTGCCAATTGACCCACTGGCTCCCATCCTGGACTGTGACCCTCCGCTGCTCTCAACAGCACACAGGGTGATCTTGGGTAATTTGGTTGCTTGTTTGGATAATCCATCATCTGCCACACTGTGGGCTCTCATACCAAACACCAAACCAAACCATATGAGGGCAGATTACAATGAAGCTGATTTAAAACAGACAGAAATAACAGAAGAACATTCATCTGCAGGAAAACAATTATATGAACACAGAAGGTTTAGAGTCTTAGCTACAAGACACTTAATGAGAACTAGGCCTCATACATTCTGTAATAGCTGTAACGTTTAATAAAGTCATAAGTGAGCTGCTGTTATGAGACTGGGCTGTCTGCTTAATAAGCTTCTTTAACCATGTCATTACATCAGTATGGGAGATGTGTATCGGTGTGATCCAACAGCTCTCTCTCTCTCTTTATGCTGTATGTGGACGCCAATAACACTCCGTCTCTTTTACAAGAAGCATGTCAAATAGTTAAAGAAGGGAAGTCTATATGAAGATCTCTCTCTCTCTGGTACAACTCTTTACAACCTGCCGTCACTCAGTGAGTCAGTCAACCGCTGCTAATTTCACACCCTGCTAAAGTGCCAATTAAATGTGTATAACATTATCGCTAAATATAGAAGGTGCACTCACTGTAGCTGCTCTTCTTCCATCTGATAAAAATGACAATTACGCTTGTGGGTTTCCTGTGACAGGAAGACATGGCTGCCTGCCAGGATGGAATCACCACTGAAGGGAGTGATACCCTGGTATTGTTAGCTGTTTTCACTGATGTCCCTGTCCTTCACTTCAATTCCCAGTCCACATTAACACGTCCTCTCCCACAGGGTTTATGGAGCAGTATGGAACAGGCACACACACGTCCAATGCAACCTCCCTAAAATAATATTTGGGAAAACGCTGCAGAATTGCAGGAAGTCAAACATTGGCTGGGGAGTTCAAAATGTGACACGGTAGTGTGAGAGTTAAGTGAAGTAGTGTGCCGCAGTATCACTTCTGAAACAGAGAGAGCTTTGATCCCGTCATTTGCCCACCCATCCACTACGGACCGTAGACAATTAACACAGTCTGTCCCTTGGGGCGGCAGAGTAGCCTAGTGGTTAGAGCATTGGACTAGTAACCGGAAGGTTGCAAGTTCAAATCCCCGAGCTGACAAGGTACAAATCTGCCATTCTGCCCCTGATCGGCCTAGGAACAGGCCACTGTTCTTATTCTTAGAGCTGGATTGAAAAGGAAACGTTGAAAATAAGAATTTGTTCTTAACTGACTTGCCTAGTTAAAAATAATAATAAAAAAATCATCAAACACTACCTTCATCCTTTGATGACATAACAACGGCTTCAAACTTCTACTGATGATCAGGAGAAAAACCAGAGGAATTAGTCAGAGCAGTTTAATGGAACTAAGTATGTACAATGAGTTTAGAATAGATATGTTGGCTCAATAAAAGAGGGTCGCTAAGCCACCTGGCCAAATCCAGTCATTTGTCTCTTCTATTGCAAAGGTCAACTCAGCGAGCTCACCACAGAAGAGCATTGTTGATACCATGTGAAAATCCATCTCAAACTTCCCCCTCTGCAATTCAGCAGTCTTAGATCATGAATCATACGTTTGATTTATTGCTTGTTTATGCCCGGGGTCAGTTATACCAGTCACATGGGAACTATTGGATTTTTGTAAGTGACCTTTAGGAATTCAGGAAATAAAGTTGTGATTCAGAATAACCTCGTGGGAGTGCAAATGAAGGCAAGGACTGAATGATCAAGGATAGGAGACATCCACCAGTCAGCTTTCATCTTCCCAAGACTACGTGATGGGACCCATTTCACACACAGACAGAGAGGTGAAGCACACACTTACAGTTCATAATGCTATACATGAGGTCCTCCCAACCTCTCTTCTATTGTGTTCCATTCTATACACTCTGTGGCTGAGAGCACGCTTTTCCTGGGAAGTGTGCTTTCAAAGAAGGCTTTGAAGTGTTCTTGAAAGTCGCCATGAGAGGGCAGGGGAGGTACAGTATTGTCTAAAAGAAGGAAGTGATCTGTCCCAGTCACAGGTCAGTGCTGTGAATAAGCCTGGAGATGATGACAGCACAGGGGGCTGAGGGGTGAGTAACTGGGAAGGAGAGTGGAGGGAGGACAGTGTTGCCGGGCCGCCCGGCTGCCTGGCTGAGTACCACATTACAGCCATCAAGACCAGTCATGGAGAAAACCACGTAGCCACAACCTCAGTCGAATGACAACGACGTGTTAATATGTCTAGAGAAATTGTGGTAGTATTTTATGACAGCTGCATCTAAAAACAGGTATTTGAGAAATGACATTTACATTTTTCAGAAAGTTTGATGTGTTTGAGTGATGATTGAGTTGAGGGCTGGGCCAGCGTCGTAGGCTACTTCAGGGACTAATTTAACACAGCTTGGACCAGCGCAGAACGAGCATCTGCAGAATAATGCTAACGCAATCCCCTGAATGCTGGAGTGCAAATTGCTGTAATGAAGCTATTTCATTACCGAGACAAGCATTGCTGAATAAACAGGAAAAACAACTCGTAGTGCTTCATGAGCCATCTGTGGAGGTGCTTTGGCAAAGAGTGCCGCAGTGTTTACAACACTGATGGCAGGAGGGACACAGAGGATGTCTACTGGAGTGGTATAACGTGCTGCTCCAACATCCCCCTATCTTACAACGTCATTAACGTAATGTAAATGCACCGTAGGGGTGGGAGTTTGACAGTATTTTTAAATGCAGATACTGAAGTAAGGCTAGATACTGGACTCATATACGTTCCAAGACAGAGATTTGCTGTAGCCTGTTGCTCCTAATCCCTTGCTTTTCCATAAACACTGTAAAAGAGCTACACCTGGTTTTTATTTATTTAACCTTTATTTAACTAGGCAAGTCAGTTAAGAACAAATTCTTATTTAAAATGACGGCCTTCCCCGGCCAAACCCGAACGACACTGGGCTAATTGTGCACCGCCCTATGGGACTCCCAATCACGTTCACTTGTGATACAGCCTGGAATCGAACCAGGGTCTGTCGTGACGCCTCTAGCACTGAGATGCAGTGCCTTCGACCGCTGCGCCACTCAGGAACCCATAAAGACCTAACATAACCTCAGCATCGACACAACGGACTTCAGGTATGAGACGCCAATCACGTCATCTTGTTAGGGAACACATCAAATCAAATGCGCCGAATACAACAGGTGTAGACCTTACAGTGAAATGCTTATTTACAAGCCCTTCACCAACACTATAGTTGTGAGAGAGTTCACCTACACCTCTGTAGAGAAAAGGAGCCTGTCCAGGCACATTAGTTAGGTATAATATATCTGCTGCAGTGTGCTGGATCATGTCCTCTGTGTGTAGATAGATACTTCCCAGCAGGCAGCTGAAACGCTGCTAATCCTTGTAAAAATAAACAGACTTCCTTTTAGCATGAAACAAAGCCAAGGTTTCTTCTTAAGACAGGAAGCAAAAATAAGCAGAAATCCTGAAATGTCTGAAATACACACTCACACAGCACACACGACAGAGGTAGATTCGTGACTCCAGATGTCCTTTGATGATTCAACAGAGAGCCTTCATCTAGCCAATCAAGTTGAAAACCTTGGGATGACAAGATACAAGAAAAGCTGAAGTACACATTGAAAAAAGCCCATGTCCTACTGGGTTTGGGGACTTTGCAGAGCGAGAAGGAAACAGGCTTGAAAAGCTGGCCCACTTAGAGCCCGTCTTTCAAGAAGCTATGTTTGAACAGAGGCCAAGGGAGCCTTAAAAGTGTAGAATAATTTCCTTTACGGTGGGTGAATGCAGTTCATACACTATGTTCAGACTGATGTAAAGGACATCTTTAAGAGGTGTGAGACGTGCGTAACTTGTAATATTGTGAAATCGAGGCAGCCCCTTTTCCTCGAGCTCTGACAACGACACAGGATATGCCAGGCATTCACAAGAGTTGTGGCGTCGAGTTTGACATCTGAGGGAGAGAATTTGTCAGCCAATTTAGCCCGCTAGCAGGAAGCAATCCACATAGTGGCGCTGAAAGGAGAAAGGGCCATGTCTGACTGACATCTACTGCAGAAAGACGGACAGGCTCGGGACCAGACTTGAACAGCTAAAACTACGCGAGTATTTTTCCATCTGTATAAGTAGCATGACTACGAGTCATAGAGGGATACAAGTGTTCAAAATGATGAAAGCAATAAATTCCCTCTATTATATTAGCTACTATTGTTCTCGGTAATACTACAGATTTGCTCATCTTCATGCAGTGAATTACTTGAATGACGAAATCAGCACCCAGAGTCATGCTCTCCAGACATGTCATAATGACTTGTCTCCTGACATTCATTAAGTGACAGGCTGATTTTCCTCCTCCTCAATTTGGCCTAATTCACCGCTTTTAAAAGCCAAGCTAGTTCCTCTATTAGAACAAAGCAGATGGCTTATCGCATCAGAAATGAAAAATGTGTGTGGGGGGGCTCTGTTGATTGCGGTAATGGACTTGGGCAGCTTGTCTCACCCAAGCTGCCATCCCAGTCAGACTGATGGAAACCAGACTGTGGTGTGGCTGGTCACTCAAGCCCTCTTATCTCCCTCCTAATGATCCTACTGCACACATTACACCATTCTGTCCAACACTGAAGAATTCTGTTCATTCACTAAGAAACGGGAGGACCGATACAGTTCTGTGTGATGCTAAGACAGGAAATGAGTGACAATCAAAACGCAATGCAAAATCAAAAAGGCGCCCTTCGGTTAAGTTTATTGCGGTTGCATTTTTCTGTTTTAGAATTCTGAGGGGAATATCACTTATTTGGCTGTCATCACTTAGTCTATCTGCAGTTTCAGTAGACTGATTGTTCCCATGGGTCTGTAGAAGAGGCTGACTAGGAAACCAGCAGGAGGGCTAGTGTCCACACTCCACAGGGCAGGTCTCTGCTAGGTTAAACGTCTGACTGGTGCCTGTAGGCTTCTTATTCAGATGCCAGGACAGGGACTGAGGGTGAGCTCCTGCTCCTCATGCCACCTGCAGTTATCTGGGAGCAGACAAGCTGCTCTCCCCTCCCAGCACGTCCTAATCAGAGTAGATGAGCATCATAGAGAGGAGAGGACTGGCACTGACTACACACACACACACACACACACACACACACACACACACCAATCATTATCCTTTAAACTAGAATAGAACACCATGAGAGAGCCATGGGAAATTAGAACCCACTGACAAAGTCCCTCTCAAGCCATTTTGGGCAGAGGACTTTACTTCAATGGGCACAGTGCTGGTAGTATGCTTTGAGTAGTCCAACATGAACACATCCATAGACTCTGTTGATCTCCTGTTTTAAATAGCCATAAATAAATGTTATTGGTGTGAATTCAACAATCAAAATGCACTGATAGAGTTTGTGGGTTGGGTGAATTATATTGCATCCTGGTTAGAGACCTAGAATTTCCCTTCAAAATAGTTCATAGTTCTGCTTTACAAGCCAATAAAAGAGAATGTGAATATTTCAGTTGTGGGAAAGATTGAGCAAAACCAGTGAGGCTGACTGAGGCCAGCATAGCCTACCATTTCCCCAAATGAGTCTGCTTCATGGTGTTTAAATACTGATTACATCCAGAGACCCAACTCTGTGACACATCTAATCCTCAAAAAAAACACTAATTCTTTGTTTTGCCAGCAGGGGACAAGGGCCATTTCTTCTCTCCCCTCCACACAAGTGCAGGCTCCAACACAGCAGAAACTCAGTCTCATTCATTTCAACTCATCTCGGCTCTCCGTTTTGTTGTGGATCCTATTGTTCATTCAGAGCACCTGGTCACACTCATAAAGCGTATTAAAATGTTATTTTCACTGTAATAAAATACGAAACATTGAATTAAATGTCAATTCACTAGATAGGTACGTGTCATTAGAAGTAGCTGGGGTTCCATTGCTTCTCTCAGACACGGCAATTGGAGTTTTAATTGACCTGGGGTTGATGCTGCGGAAGGATGGAGGGATGGCCGGGGCAATGACGGTACCTTCCTTCCACTGCACACTTCTCTCTGTCCATGGCCTCTTAACATCCCACTTCAATTACCCCTCTGAGGCTGGGCCTACAGAGTATTCATCTCCAGCAGAAATACATTTCTGCTCTAAACATACTAGCTATATACATTTCTAAATACAGCCACGTGTCGTACAAAGTTTAGAGGGGATTCAGAGGACGAGTGTAGATTGGTATTATATGGAGGCCCTAGACTGCGATTTGTAGCATTACACTGTCAGTTCCATGTTGCATTGTGGGTTGTGGGTTGTGCTTTTTTGTTGTTGCTTCATGACCAATATGTTTTCCCTGACATATGTCTCGGGGAAGCAGAGCTGATGACATGCTATGGTTATCCCTCTAGTGGTGTGGGGGCTGTGCTTTGGCAAAGTGGGTGGGGTTATATCCTGCCTGTTTGGCCCTGTCAGGGGGTATCGTCGGACGGGGCCACAGTGTCTTCTGACCCCCTCCTGTCTCAGCCTCCAGTATTTATGCTGCAATAGTTTATGTGTCAGGGTGCTAGGGCCAATCTGTTATATCTGGAGTATTTCTCCTGTCTTTTCCGGTGTCCTGTGTGAATTTAAGTATGCTCTCTCAAATTCTCTCTCTCTTTCAGAGGAGCTGAGCCCTAGGACCATGCCTCAGGACTACCTGGCCTGATGACTCCTTGCTGTCCCCAGTCCACCTGGCTGTGCTGCTGCTCCAGTTTCAACTGTTCTGCCTGCGGCTATGGAACCCTGACCTGTTCACCGGACGTGCTACCTGTCCCAGACCTGCTGTTTTCAACTCTCTAGAAACAGCAGAAGCGGTAGAGATACTCTGAATGATCAGCTATGAAAAGCCAACTGACATTTACTCCTGAGTTGCTGACCTGTTGCACCCTCTACAACCACTGTGATTATTATTATTTGACCATGCTGGTCATTTATGAACATTTGAACATCTTGGCCATGTTCTGTTATAATCTCCACCCGGCACAGCCAGAAGAGGACTGGCCACACCTCATAACCTGGTTCCTTTCTAGGTTTCTTCCTAGGTTCTGGCCTTTCTAGGGAGTTTTTCCTAGCTACCGTGCTTCTACACCTGCATTGCTTGCTGTTTGGGGTTTTAGGCTGGGTTTCTGTACAGCACTTTGTGATATCAGCTGATGTAAGAAGGGATTTATAAATACATTTGATTGATTGATTGATTGATTAAGTTGTCCTTACAAGCAATTCAGCAAAACCTCCTGTCTCAGCCTCCAGTATTTATGCTGCAGTAGTTTATGTGTCGGGGGGCTAGGGTCAGTTTGTTATATCTGGAGTACTTCTCCTGTCCTATTCGGTGTCCTGTGTGAATTTAAGTGTGCTCTCTCTAATTCTCTCTCTCTTTCTCTCTCTCAGAGGACCTGAGCCCTAGGACCATGCCTCAGGACTACCTGACATGACTCCTTGCTGTCCCCAGTCCACCTGGCCGTGCTGCTGCTCCAGTTTCAACTGTTCTGCCTTATTATTATTGGACCATGCTGGTCATTTATGAACATTTGAACATCTTGGCCATGTTCTGTTATAATCTCCACCCGACACAGCCAGAAGAGGACTGGCCACCCCACATAGCCTGGTTCCTCTCTAGGTTTCTTCCTAGGTTTTGGCCTTTCTAGGGAGTTTTTCCTAGCCACTGTGCTTCTACACCTGCATTGCTTGCCGTTTGGGGTTTTAGGCTGGGTTTCTGTACAGCACCTTGAGATATCAGCTGATGTACGAAGGGCTATATAAATACATTTGATTTGATTTGATTTGAGCAGAGCTGGCAAGGTCAGACGTTCCCCTGATATGAAGCTATTGTTCCTATAGGCATCCCTCTGGAGCAGATCTCCTGTGTTGGTTTGGGGTCATTACCAGCTGCTGCATTCAGAGTGGAGAGTTTGATCAATATTTTGTTTGTGTTGGCACGTGATAGACAGTGTACCTCTCACAGTTGGAGAGAGCTGTGAGCTCAGGTTAGATACGTTTCAGAGAGAACAGGAAGACATCAACACCAAAGACTCTGCAATGCAGCTCCCTAGGAGTCTGACACAGTAGGGATGGTTTCAGGCAGGAAAAACTAGTTTCACTCTCCCTCTCTGTGTGTGTAATGTACCTAGCAGTACACACATAGATACGTGAGAAAAAGTGGGTAATCATTAACAAGAGAGACCACAAAGCATTTTGCACCCTTTTTCAACAGTTACAATGCTTCCTTGTTCATGCAATGACCATGACATGTAAAGCTACAAAAGGACTACTATCTAAATTGTGTTTATCAATCTCAAACAAAGCAATCACATACAGCTTCCCTTCAAGACAAACACACAGAAATAAAACATGAACATGTAAGGCCAGGTGACTGTAGTTCAGCAGGGAAGACTACAAATAGATACAGTTGAAGTGAGGGGAGCTGTTGCCTGGCCAAGCAGCTGACATAAGGATACCATACGTTTGGCCAGGTAAGGTATGGATGTGCAGACCATGTGCTCTCTCTCACACAAAGCAGCAGGAATGAGTGTGTGTGTGGTAAATAGCTTCGTAATCGCACACTATCTTCTGCTTGTGGGACCTACCTTGAGTCTCAATCCTTGTGCTTTATCTGCTTTTGGACATTATCATTGGGAAGCTAGTCACCCCTTCCCCCCCCACTTCCTTCAATGTTGATATTTTGGTGAGACAGTGAAACTCAAGGCCAGCGGTATTAGGTATCGTCTTACAAGACTGCAATTCAGCCCCATCAGCACACTGTCCGAATCATAATATCTGAGCCTGTTGATCTGAGAGAGACAGACAGCCCTCCCTGTCAGCTACTGAGCCCTGTAAGCTGAGGCAAAGATGGAGAGACAGACAGACAGCCCTGTTAGGCACTGAGCCCTGTATACTGAGGCAAAGACGGAGAGACAGACAGACAGCCCTGTTAGGCACTGAGCCCTGTATATTGAGACTGAGGCAAAGAGGGAGAGACAGGAACAAAAAGCTGGGTATCTGCCCACTTGCCCCCATTTCACATCTGAACTACCTTTCTCCACCTCCCTTTCTTTAGGGTACTGCCAACATTTCAGCAAGGCAAGCATTTTCCTCAGAGCTCCATGCAACTCTGATCCAACACTTTGCAGGAGCCGCCTTTAGATGTTAATTATGCATTAACTAGGGATCAAAGACAACTAATAGGCATATCAGCCTTTTGACTTTGCCAAGGCTCTTATAACCTCGTAGGCCCCCGTTTTCTCCTGAATAAATAATGTCTCTGTTGAATCTCGTGTGCCGTGCTGCTGTCCAGTGTCGTGTGTAGAGACTGATAGGACTGCTGATTGGATTACTGTCTACACTAAAAAGGCACCCGCCCCTCCGGTCTCTGTGGACCTCAGTCTGCAGTCCTGCACTAGCTGCAGTACCCACATCCCAGAAGACCTGCCATCAGCTGCTCCCTATTAGTGCACATCAGACAGTGTGTTGGATGAGATATAGAGCTCAGGTCAGGATATACGAGGAAGACCCTCCCACGCATTGCCTTGGACTCTAAAAGCCAACGTGGATGAGAGGTTATTCAGAGGAGGCTGGATGGATACATCCAATATTGTGGAACAAATGCTTTGGTTATATATCACAATCAGTTAGGCCCATACTTAAAGTGTGTTACCATTATGTGTCAAACAGTCAAGACGTTCAGAGTACACAATGTATTGTACAGTGTCCTGAAATGTACTTTAATTGCAACACCTGTCATCTCCACTCACACTAGCTACTTACATTGATAAATACACAGTCTACATGCACATCATTAGGGAACCTGGGAAGATGATGTGCACACAACACACATTACAAGAGCACATCACGCAGCTCTGACTTTTCTACCACTCATATATACCCAATATTTCACAGCACCATGGTTCAATGCTCCTGTTGTTTAGGTTTCTACACAAAGGGAGCAATTTACTGCACATTATGTCAGCAGCTACTGTTCACGTCCAAGAAGTAAAGAAAAGAAGTGCCAAAATCATTACAGGGACTTTAGAGACAGGCTGTATGTCAAACTCTCCTCTTTCACATTGTTTTAAGAACCTGACCTATTTCCTCCACTGGCTTCCCTGTACATTTAGTTCTCTTTCCGCTGGTACATTTCCTTGCTTTCACAGAACAGGGACCTGAATAGAAATGGGAGTTTTCACCCCGGATCTCCTTTTCAATTAAACTACCGCTTGCCAGAAGAGGTCTAGCGCTTATGTAATCACAAGAACAGGGAAGATACGTGGCACAGAGAGACAGAGACCGAGAGAGAGAGACAGACAGACAGCGAGAGGGCGCGAGAGATAAATGGAGAGAGGAATGAAAAGAGAGCGAGTGGGAGGGAGGGAGGGCCGGTCCTTAGATGTGTCTGGCTCTGTCTGACCCTGTGAGCGTGCTTCCTTTATCAGGAAGCCGAGGGGGGCGGGGGCCTCTGCCTATACCCGCCTGGGCCTTCAGTCTCTATTGACAGGCTCACTGACACAGGGAGTCAGCCGCCTCGCCTCACGCCTCCACACAGCCCAGTAATGGTGCCATTCAGCTGGTTAATAAACGCTCTGCCCACCTGACGTCACAGCCCCATGCATTTCAATGGCCACACAGATGGATCCCTTGCAACAGTCACAGTTTCCATCTCCTCACGGCTACGGAGGCCAGGCGGGGAGATGTGAGATAAGTCGGCCACGGCTGGAAAACTCGGACAACACTTTGATAAATATAGGACAATATTGATCTCTCCAGGGAGGCTAGAGTGGAAATGCAGAACAAAGGAGAGCCAATAGGTCTGCAAATATACTGCAGTGGCTGAATGTAGACAAACCCTCTTCTTCTACCCCCTCCCATCGACATAATACACAGCCTCTGCTTAAAATAGTAGGTCATCCAGCCTTATACAGGCTTGAGGCTGAAAGCTGGAGACAAGAGTGGTGGTTTGTTAAAGTGTGGAGCATCAGCATTCACGTCCCAGAGAGTCCAATTACAGTACTCTTCAATGTTCCTTAGATTGGTCAGGGACTATAACCTAGGCATGTCTGCACTAACAAATACGGGCAACCTTCTTTGTTGAACGCCAAAATATATGTACATATATCTATATGAAAAACAAGTTAGTTATCGCAATGATAAGCTGAAAAGAGTAACTGCCCTAAACTAAAATGTCTAAGAAGGGAGTCACGCCTGAACCTTCCAAGAACAGTCGTGCCATAGAACTGAGACATAGACATGTCACTGTGGGTTGGCTACAGTACAGTGGCTGCCTAATCCCTTCACACATACACACACGCACACACACACACGCACACACACAAACACATTGTCTCTACTGTTAGCCTGCGATCCTGCATAATCCCTACCTCCATGAAGAAATATTCCCCCCCGAACGACCACACTGACTGGATCTCTAGTCTAGCGGGAGAGCAAGCAGGAGATGCTGTTGCCGGAGAGAACAAGCTTCTAAGTATTCTGTGTGTTTCAACTAACAGGGAGGTGGTCCAGTATTGCAGAGGGGGTGGTGGTGGAGGGAGTGTAACGTTCTGTAAAGAACCTCTCCATTTCCTAGAGATGCAGTAATGATACAATACGTGCTGTATTCTCCTGTAACTCCAAGCTACAGGACTTTGAGACGTGCATAAGTCATTTTCTGCTAATCCTTAGTATACAAGTCCTATCTTTGAAATGGCTTTAAGTGAAGTTATGGAGTAGAATTTGGGCAGAACTGTGAATGACAATTTCACACCGTATCACTACTCATCAAATCCCCTTCCTACCCAAACCCTCCCAAAGTCCTCCCCCACAGAGCTGCTATCATCCCTATCCTGATGTGGCTGTAATCTCCTAGCCAATCTCCATGCGTGCTTACTCACACTGAACAGCACAATGGTGTTCAGGACTTCTTTATTATTTTAATAATTTACAGGCTCTCTGAGGAGCACTGCTAACATAGGATGAGAGCTCAGTGTCATGCTAATGACTCTGCAGTAGTAGAGTAGCACACTCTCTGATCACACACACACACACACATACACACACTACTCAGACCAGGAAATAACCCACTTGGGGCAATCAGACAGCTTACTGTGTTTGGGCCTGGCTGTCGTCTATAGAATGGGTTCTTTATGAGGAGGAGCTGTGAGCCTCGAATGGATCCGACCCGGGGCCCTTCAGCGGGCCACTCGGGGTTCTGCAGCCTGCCTGACATCCTCTCTCCAGACCCCATCTCAACATGGATCAATGCACCACCGTGGCTCTGTGAGCTGCTGAGTGTACTCTGGTATGTTAGGGACAGGACTGGAGATGAGGTAGGACAATGTACATTAAAGGGGTCTACACAGAATAAGCAAACAGGGCCAATGGACCGTAGCGCTGTGTTGCAATGTCGTTTTTCGTCACAATAGGGACGGCTCCTTGTAAAACACTGTCATTCGAAGCAGTTTTTTTCTACCTGGAAATTGAGACCCGACGTATCATTCCTTGCGAAGACTGAGGGGCAGTATTGAGTGAGTTTGGAAACAGAAGTCCCGCCCCTTTGTCTACATGACATTTTCTGGTATCCCTTGTGGTATAAACACAGAATAGATGGATGTTCTGCTACACCGGTGAGACACAGGAGAACCTTAACAACCCTTCGAGGAGGTTGTATTCAGACAAACACGCAAAAGACAACACCTAAAAGGGAGACATCACAACATTTGAACACCGAAAACTAATATCAGAGAAACATGGAGAAAAAGGTGAAGGAGACGAGGAGTGGGGCTGCCGCTGGTGTGTGTGTCCCACCGACACCAATAATGTGCCAGATACGGTATGTACTCGTCATGCAGCCGAGTACTTTTGTAGTGTGTGTGTGTGTGTTCCTATGTTTACAGGTGTAGTTAGAACATGTGAAATTTGCTATTTTCTGGATGGGAGAAGTTGTGAGTGGGACATATTTAGTGCATGTGTTGTTATCATGATTAGCAGGGTTAGTTCAAACATCTGAAAACAGACACTGTGGTGTGTGTTTAAAAAAAAAATGGATTTAACCCAGATTTTACCAGGTCAGTTGACTGAGAACACATTCTCATTTACAGCAACGACCTGGGGAATAGTTACAGGGAAGAGGAGGGGGATGAATGAGCCAATTGTAAGTTGGGGATAATTAGGTGGCCATGGTATGAGGGCCAGATTGGGAATTTAGCCAGGACACCGGGGTTAACACTCCTACTCTTACGATAAGTGCCATGAGATCTTTAGTGACCACAGAGAGTCAGGACACCCGTTTTAACGTCCCATCTGAAAGATGGCACCCTACACAGGGCAGTCCCCAATCACTGCCCCGGGGAATTGGGATATTTTTGGGGGCCAGAGGAAAGGTGCCTCCTACTGGCCCTCCAACACCCCTTCCAGCAGCATCTGGTCTCCCATCCAGGGACTGACCAGGACCAACTCTTCTTAGCTTCAGAAGCAAGCCAGCAGTCAGATGCTGTATGTGCTAATTAGATTGAGATGTTTATGAAATTAGTTATTTTGAGTAAGCACTTTAACTCAAAAGGAGCCCATGGAAATATTTAAAAATGTATTGCAAGGTTGGACAGACCAGAGACAGTGCTCATCTACAGGTGGCTCAATGCCTGGCCTGTATTACCAACACCCAGCGCACCGTCCAGGCTCACCCATGCTCTCTGCCCTGCAACTCATCCACCACCATCTCCCAAACCCAGGTCCAATGGCTGGAAGAGGAAGACTGCTGAGGATTCTTTGGACACTGACATTATGCAACGGTTGGATGACTTACATGCTGACCAGACCGGACATTGCAAAATAAATTTAGAAATCCATGTTACTCAATTATTGCACCTACAACACTGCTCGCGCGCGCCAACGAGCGTCTGCGATGCCAAGGGCTAAAATAGAAGTCATTCCTATTTTTTGAAGAAGATCGCGCTGCAAGTCCTGCCTCTCCCATCTCCTCATTGGTTTATAGAAGCAGGTACCCACGTGCCATATTCTCATTGGTTATACCCACGTGGGTGATTGAAAGACAAACTGTTTTGCCGGTTGTCATGGTAATACTATGAAAGTGTAGATGCCAATCACCATATAAGTTCAAAGCTGAAAAAGGCTGGAAGGAGGAGAGATGACTAGAAACGATTCGGTTGACCGTTTTATGTTTGGATTAATTGTCGGAGTAGAAGACCTTGTGCATTTCAGGTAAAATAACAACTCAACGTTTATATCCCAGGACAAAATAGCTAGCAACAGCAAGCTAGCTAAATAGGACAAATTATCTGGCAAGTGCAAGCTAACTAGCTAAATTGCCATACATGTTTAACTTCTCTAGGGAAGGGGGCAGCATTTCGAATTTTGGATGAAAAGTATGCCCAAATTAAACTGCCTTCTACTCAGGCCCAGAAGATAGGATATGCATATATAGTAGATTTGGATAGAAAACACTAAAGTTTCCAAAACTGTTAAAATAATGTCTGTGAGTATAACAGAACGGATTTGGCAGGCAAAAACCTGAGAAAAATCCATTCAGGAAGTAGGATTTTTTTGTTTGTTGTAGTTTTCTATTCAATGCCATTACAGTATCCATTGACTTAGGACTCAAATTGCAGTTCCTATGCCTTCCACTAGATGTCAACAGTCTTTAAAAAATTGTTTCAGTATTCTGAAAAATGAGGGAGTAGTCTGAATGAGTGGACCCTGCCGTGTCACAGAGCTTTTTCATGCGCGCAACCAGAGAGAGTGCCTTTCTTGTTTACCTTTTATATTTGTAATTTAATTTTTTAATTTGACCTTTATTTTACTAGGCAAGTCAGTTAAGAACAAATTCTTATTTTCAATGACGGCCTAAGAACAGTGGGTTAACTGCCTGTTCAGGGGCAGAACGACAGATTTGTACCTTGTCAGCTCGGGGATTCGAACTTGCAACCTTTCGGTTACTAGTCCAACTAGTCCAACGCTCTAACCACTAGGCTACCCTGCCGCCCCAGGTTGGCTACCCTGCCGTTATTGTCCGGTTGAAATATTATCAATTATTTAGGCTAAAAACAACCTGAGGTTTGAATATAAACATCGTTTGACATGTTTCTATGAACTTTACGGATACAATTTGGATTTTTTTGTCTGCCTGTTGTGACTGCGTTTGAGCCTGTGGATTACTGAAGAAAGGTAATCCACAGGTTTTCGGATATAAAGAGAAACTTTGTCTGCTGGGCTATGTTCTCAAATAATTGTAAAGTATGCTTTCACGGTAAAGCATTTTTGAAATCTGACACCGTGGTTGGATTCACAAGAAGTTCATCTTTAAACCAATGTAAAATAGTTGTATCTTTTCTGAATGTTTATAATGAGTATTTCTGTATTTGAATTTGGAGCTCTGCAATCTCAATGGATGTTGCTAGCGTCCCACATACCTTAGAGAGGTTCATTATTTTCAACCTGTCCCCAAATTAATGTCATTGGTTCAGAGTATGTTTTGATATTTTAACCTGCGTGTCGTGATCGCGTTTGGTGTAGAGGGACAAAATAAATGTATGCACGATGGCGCACGATGGCGCACGATAGCGCACGATGGCGCACGCGCGCAGCCGGTTTGGGTTCCGTTTTAGAGAAGCAGCAGGAGTTAAAAATTGCAGCTGTATCCAGCAAAGGCTTTCTATGACATCATGGTACCATGGACAGTGTCTAGTCCTGCTGATCAATATCTCCTGTTTATCAGTGACATGATGATGCACTTTCACAGGACCATCGATCAGTGCTCTGTCCACTCTCCAGTGAGTCCTCTCCACAGAGCCCTGTCTCACCGCAAATATGGGTTCCCCAGCAAGCACTCTGGCCTTGGTAGCAGCAGCTGGACTACAATGAGTTGGGAGCCAAACTTGCTCACGACTATGAGCCCATGTCGATCATGGTGAAGCCCATTTTTGCCACGGAAGAATAAGCAACAAAATCCTCCTTCATGACATGACAGATAGCGTGGCATACTTCCGTGACGATGGCACAAACTGTCAAGATTCCTAGCTTCTAACTTAAAGCGATACTTTGCGGTGTCTGCCACTCGCCAAAAACCGAAGGGTCACAGACAGCCTTCCTGCAGCAGTTAGAGGCGAGCTGTGAGTTCTCTCGAGCGAGATGTGAGGGGCAAGCCGTTGAAGCAAGTCGTCAAATCTGGCAACAGACATCCGGAAGTATTGAACATGTCTGTTCTTGTCAATGCTTCACATAGGTTGGACAAGACACGTGTATTCTCCATTGTCCCACTCTTGTAGTGTTCAGTGGATGAACTTGCCATTTTCTCAGCTTTTTAAAAATTCTCCTTCTGAATGGTAAGAGCAGTTCAAGCATTGCTGTTCAAACTCTAGCAATTGCAATTAATAAAGAATCATGTTTGCTTCTGCTTCTGTTGCAAAAGAAGTAGTGTCTTAAAGAATAGAACACCAGATTGACATGTAGCCAGCTAGCTAGCTAGTATTTGTAAACTGGAATTGAACACTGGATACAGAAGTTTAAATGTCATTTCTAGCTAGAGTCAAAAAGAGAGCCTCGGCCCCTCTTGCTTGGTAAACTATTCTGGCTCCCCAAGAGGATATACACTACACAAGACGGACTTTCTCTCTGGGTGTAATGAAATTAAAATAGTCCGCAGGCCCAAAAAACAAACTCCACCCACGAACACGCACTTGCATAGATCTACACATGTAAACCATGTACCCACCCACCCGCCCAGCTGCTGAAAGGCAGCCGGTTCTTGGCCAGATGTTGTAATTGTACTTGCAAAAGCATATGAAAGAGGAGCGGAGGCCCAGGCAAACTCTTCAATCTCTTCCCCAGTCTGAACACACTAATCACATTAGCTTTCCCTCCCGTTTCACTAGCGCTGTAAAAGGGAGCTTTAACTACCACCCTCCCTCCTCTATAAACCACACCAGATGCTGACAGATTGTCCTCAGCCTCTCAGCTGCCCCCCTGATTATGTCACCCTCTTAAAGTTTCCTCTGATAAGTGTCCACAACTTCTGAGAAGTGCAATACCAGACACATTCATAAACTCAGACAAACTTGAAGGAATGTTCTGTCATCTTATCCAGTGTGAGGACTTGTGTGTCTGTGTCTTTCCCTCTCCCACTCCTTCTCTCTTCCCAAGCTGGGGAGCAGCCTGGGGACAAGCAGGCGGAGAGAAGGGAAGGGGACTCTGGGCCAAGTCTCCATGTCTCTGTGTGAGGGGCGGTGGTGGATGCTGGGAGAAGAGGGCTTCATGCAGGCGGACAGTCTGTTCTGAACAGGCCAGCTGTTGGCTCCAGCTCCCCTCCACGCTGCCTCTACTCTGCCCACTGAGTGACCAGGCCTGGGGTACCAGAGGAGGGCTACTGCTCCATCCTTACAGCACACATGACCAACAAAGTCTTCTTTATGGGGGCTCCCTTCAGGAGGTAACTCATTCACTTCAGATCACCACAGTGACCATACGCTCCAGCCATTGCATTTTCCATTTTCCATTGCAAAATGGTTTTCTACAGTGTGCCCTAATGAACACGACCCTGGCAGCCTGCAGGTGAGCTGCGAGCCCCTGGGAGGTGTTGATGGTGTTGCAAAGCCTGGTGCCAGTAGTGACATGTGGGCCTGCTGATGGAGTACTGGGGGACCTGGGAGGCTGGGTGCACACTGACTGCTGCAGCCCAGACATCTGTGGCCCTACGTGGGGTAGCTAAGGGGGGTTGCCTCTAGGCACAGAGTGCAGGTGCAGCTGACAGGCAGACATGGCTTAAGAATGAGTGGACCTCTGGACATTAGCAAGAGAATGACAATCATCATTCACTTTTATAATGGTCTATTTAACTAAATGTTTTACTCTCTACTGACTCAAACCACTTTGAATCACCCCCCAAAAAATCATGTTTATAATGGAATCGTTGAATTGAAAAGGTTTTTTAAATTAACCTTCACTTCAAACTGTAATAAAAAGCAGAGTCAGTGTATGAGCTGCTATCACTACCAGTGTCATTACACTTCTTATGAACAGAAATGTCTTTATCTTTACCAGGCACCCATACTACAGGAGAACCAGATAGTACTCGGTACTGTTGCAATGGCCACCATCTCACAGAGCCAAGGGAATGGCTGGCAACACATACATGCGTGGCAGCATACTGCAACACACTGCCAGCACAATGCCTACATGTCACTTCTCCCAAATCCATTCAGCTGATGTTCTGAAAGAGCTGCAAAATCTGGACCCCTACAAATCAGCCGGGCTAGACAATCTGGACCCTTTCTTTCTAAAATGATCTGCCGAAATTGTTGCCACCCCTATTAGTAGCCTGTTCAACCTCTCTTTCGTGTCGTCTGAGATTCCCAAAGATTGGAAAGCAGCTGCGGTCATCCCCCTCTTCAAAGGGGGGGACACTCTTGACCCAAACTGCTACAGACCTATATCTATCCTACCGTGCCTTTCTAAGGTCTTCGAAAGCCAAGTCAACAAACAGATTACCGACCATTTCGAATCTCACCATACCTTCTCTGCTATGCAATCTGGTTTCAGAGCTGGTCATGGGTGCACCTCAGCCACGCTCAAGGTCCTAAACGATATCTTAACCGCCATCGATAAGAAACATTACTGTGCAGCCGTATTCATTGATCTGGCCAAGGCTTTCGACTCTGTCAATCACCACATCCTCATCGGCAGACTCGACAGCCTTGGTTTCTCAAATGATTGCCTCGCCTGGTTCACCAACTACTTCTTTGATAGAGTTCAGTGTGTCAAATCGGAGGGTCTGCTGTCCGGACCTCTGGCAGTCTCTATGGGGGTGCCACAGGGTTCAATTCTTGGACCGACTCTCTTCTCTGTATACATCAATGAGGTCGCTCTTGCTGCTGGTGAGTCTCTGATCCACCTCTACGCAGACGACACCATTCTGTATACTTCCGGCACTTCTTGGGACACTGTGTTAACAACCCTCCAGGCAAGCTTCAATGCCATACAACTCTCCTTCCGTGGCCTCCAATTGCTCTTAAATACAAGTAAAACTAAATGCATGCTCTTCAACCGATCGCTACCTGCACCTACCCGCCTGTCCAACATCACTACTCTGGACGGCTCTGACTTAGAATATGTGGACAACTACAAATACTTAGGTGTCTGGTTAGACTGTGAACTCTCCTTCCAGACCCATATCAAACATCTCCAATCCAAAGTTAAATCTAGAATTGGCTTCCTATTTCACAACAAAGCATCCTTCACTCATGCTGCCAAACATACCCTTGTAAAACTGACCATCCTACCAATCCTCGACTTTGGCGATGTCATTTACAAAATAGCCTCCAATACCCTACTCAACAAATTGGATGCAGTCTATCACAGTGCAATCCGTTTTGTCACCAAAGCCCCATATACTACCCACCATTGCGACCTGTACGCTCTTGTTGGCTGGCCCTCGCTTCATACTCGTCGCCAAACCCACTGGCTCCATGTCATCTACAAGACCCTGCTAGGTAAAGTCCCCCCTTATCTCAGCTCGCTGGTCACCATAGCATCTCCCACCTGTAGCACACGCTCCAGCAGGTATATCTCTCTAGTCACCCCCAAAACCAATTCTTTCTTTGGCCGCCTCTCCTTCCAGTTCTCTGCTGCCAATGACTGGAACAAACTACAAAAATCTCTGAAACTGGAACCACTTATCTCCCTCACTAGCTTTAAGCACCAACTGTCAGAGCAGCTCACAGATTACTGCACCTGTACATAGCCCACCTATAATTTAGCCCAAACAACTACCTCTTTCCCAACTGTATTTAATTTTAAATTTATTTTGCTCCTTTGCACCCCATTATTTTTATTTCTACTTTGCACATTCTTCCATTGCAAAACTACCATTCCAGTGTTTTACTTGCTATATTGTATTTACTTTGCCACCATGGCCTTTTTTGCCTTTACCTCCCTTCTCACCTCATTTGCTCACATTGTATATAGACTTGTTTCTACTGTGTTATTGACTGTATGTTTGTTTTACTCCATGTGTAACTCTGTGTCGTTGTATCTGTCGAACTGCTTTGCTTTATCTTGGCCAGGTCGCAATTGTAAATGAGAACTTGTTCTTAACTTGCCTACCTTTACATAAAGGTAAAATAAAATAAATAAATAAAATTTGAATTTGAAAACAAAAACAGACTGCCAACACATGCAGAAACACATACAGTATATTAACGCACACAAGCTTAAAATCCTACTGCACCCCCTTACCAGTCAGTAGTCTATCCACGGCCTGCCTGTCTGTTGGCTCCTGCTAACAGTGGCCACTCCATCGTAAAGCAGTCAGTCATATGCGTGAGACTTCTCTGCCATCACTGAGAGCACATGGTGGAGATGTCCCCAGTTCAGCTGCTGTGATATTTAACGTCCAGCCTTCACTTGTGTTCCTATCTATTCCCCAGAGTTTTGTGTGATTGCCAAGACGGCCACTGTCCGCTCCCCTTCGCACACGGCCACATATAATCCAGTCTGACAGTGCTACTCAAGCAACCTTCCTCTGACGTTAATGCAGAGCAGAATGGCCTCATGTTCGTCCGACTATTCATTGTGTGTATGTGTGTGTGTGCAGTCCTGCTTGCTCAACTGCCAGTTTAAGTGGCGAGGTTCCATGTCCCTTTACTCGATAACTCACGCAATAGATACTGTGCCTCTCTGATTTCACACGGCCAAACATACACGATGACATCAAACTGAACCATGTTTTCAACCAATGTGGAGTTGTCACATCCACAGGAGGGTGGTAGACAGTATTGTTTGTTTATCATGTCTGTGTTTTCTCTCTCTCAAAAATCAATACAGTCTCTGTTTTTAGAAAGCCTGTCAGAAGGTATTATCTGTCTGAGTCTGGAAGGCTCCCCAGCACCACGGTGGTCTGGGTCTGACGCCAGCCCCCGGGGTGGGGGTACAGGGAGAGCAGAGGATCCAATAGACAGAGAGCTGATTTCCCCCTAGGAGCCTTCACACTCAGTCACTAACCCCCAGACTCTCTCCATCCACCCCACTCAGGGAGGGAGAAGCAAGGCTACAGCCATCCCCGTCCACCATGACAGTCTGGTCACCAGCCATCTCTGTCACTATCAGATGAGAACAGCAGGAGATGGACACAGACCGACAGACACCTACTCATGACCTGCTCCCCCCCAACAGAAACAATATGGCCAGTGAGATTTCCCTTGTTTGACCGATGTGTGGCCAGTGTTGGCTGTGGCCTAGAACAGGTTCATCCAGGGCAGGTCGCTCTGTGAGGTCCCCAGCCCACCTCCAGGAGGCTGACACTAGGCTCCAGTCTGGGCCGGGCATCCTTAATCACTAACTAGAAAGTCAATACTGTGCATGAGTCAATTACCCAGAGAGGTGCCTGGAACCACGTGACCTGGGAGTCTCTCCTCCCTCCCTTATCCAGACAACCAATCTCTTGGACAGTCAAATCATATGCAGTTTATTAGATTCCAACCAGTGGGAGATCCTTACATTGGAGGCATTAATAACTTATGCTGCTCCCCATGGCTGTGTCTCGCTCTCCAACCTTCATGTGTCTCTTTCGCTCAATACTAGCAATGTAAAAAAAAAACACACACCGGTGCACATTACAGACAAATACAATGTTGGCATGGCTTGATAACCACACTCCTCTGTTATTGCAGTTTTCCCCCTCCCTCCTCCCTGTTCTGGTCTAGTGGTGACAGAGTGTTGGTCCCCTCTCTCCCTCGCTCTGCTCCTGTCCCCTAATGACCCCCTCCGTCACACCACATACAATTAACAGTCACTATGCAGAAAGCAATTACAGATCAACCCCACCAGCCAGGCCCGGGCAGCCTGCGCCTCACCACGCCGCACCGCCCGGCATGCAGGCTAACTCCACAGCTATTGATTGATAAGATGTTCGGCAAACACGGCAGAATGACTACTTGATTACTTCCTGGTCTCATTCTTGCTGGCATCAAAAGTTTAAAAACTATTAATAGGAGACAGAATGCGATCAGACCACCATCTAATTTTCCTACAAATAACTTCTACAGAATTTTCACGTGGACAGGGATATTGAAAATGTAATCAAAGCCTACTGGATGACAATTTGTTCTTAACTAAGATAAAATAATTAATAGGTACAGCAGATCACCTTATTGTATGGGACAAGTTGAAATGTACATTTAGAGGTAATTCAATACAATACCCACCATTAAAACAAAAGCAGTTTAGGTCAAAAGAGAGAAGACTAATAAACCTCAATTACCTCGACTAACCGGTGCCCCCGCACATTGACTCTGTACCGGTACCCCCTGTATATAGTCTCGCTTGTTATTTTACTGCTGCTGTTTAATTATTTGTTACTTTTATTTGCAATTTTTTTACTCATCTATTCTTTACTTAAAACGTATTTTTATTGTTGGTTAAGGGCTTGTAAGTCAGCATTTCACTGTTAAGGTCTACACCTGTCTACACTCGGCGCATGTGACAAATACAATTAGATTTGATATGAAAGAGGAAATAACAGTGCAGGTAGATGGTAAAGGAAACTGTACTAGAGGGTAGAGGTCGACCGATTATGATTTTTCAACGCCGATACCGATTATTGGAGGACTTTTAAAAAATTAAATCGTCCGATTTTTATATATATCTTTGTAATAATGACAATTCCAACAATACTGAATGAACACTTATTTTAACTTAATATAATACATCAATAAAATCAATTTAGTCAAATAAATAATGAAACATGTTCAATTTGGTTTAAATAATGCAAAAACAAAAAGTGTTGGAGAAGAAAGTAAAAGTGCAATATGTGTCATGTAAAAAAGCTAACGTTTAAGTTCCTTGCTCAGAACATGAGAACATATGAAAGCTGGTGGTTCCTTTTAACGTGAGTCTTCGATATTCCCAGGTAAGAAGTTTTAGGTTGTAGTTATTATAGGACTATTTCTCTCTATACCATTTGTATTTCATATACCATTGACTATTGGATGTTCTAATAGGTAAATCAAAATCAAATCAAATGTATTTATATAACCCTTCTTACATCAGCTGATATCTCAAAGTGCTGTACAGAAACCCAGCCTAAAACCCCAAACAGCAAGCAATGCAGGTGTAGAAGCACGGTGGCTAGGAAAAACTCCCTAGAAAGGCCAGAACCTAGGAAGAAACCTAGAGAGGAACCAGGCTATGAGGGGTGGCCAGTCCTCTTCTGTCTGTGCCGGGGGGAGATAACAGAACATGGCCAAGATGTTCAAATGTTCATAAATGACCAGCATGGTCAAATAATAATAATCACAGTAGTTGTCGAGGATGCAACAGGTCAGCACCTCAGGAGTAAATGTCAGTTGGCTTTTCATAGTAGATCATTAAGAGTATCTCTACCGCTCTCCTGCTGTCTCTAGAGAGTTGAAAACAGCAGGTCTGGGACAGGTAGCACGTCCGGTGAACAGGTCAGGGTTCCATAGCCGCGGGCTATTTCAGGTACTTTAGTATTGCCAGCATAATCTGGGGAGTTGATAGGCTTGAAGTCATAAACAGTGCAATGCTTGAAGCATTGTGAAGAGCTGCTGGCAAACGCAGTAAAGGGCTGTTTGAATGAATGCGTACGAGCCTGCTGCTGCCTACCACCGCTCAGTCAGACTGCTCTATCATATCATAGACTTAATTATAATAACACACAGAAATACGAGCCTTAGGTCATTAATATGGTCAAATCCGGAAACTATCATTTCGAAAACAAAACGTTTATTCTTTCAGTGAAATACAGAACCGTTCCGTATTTTATCTAACGGGTGGCATCCATAAGTCTAGATATTTCTGTTACATTGCGCAACCTTCAATGTTATGTCATAATTATGTATAATTCTGGCAAATTAGTTCGCAACGAGCCAGGCGGCCCAAACTGTTGCATATACCCTGACTCTGCGTGCAATGAATGCAAGAGATATATATATATATATATATATATATACACACATTTATTTATTTATTTTTTCCTCAACTTTTTCACTCCGGACGCTTTATCTGGACACGATTCGTCAGGACCTCCAACAGCCGAAGCTAAGTAGTAACATTAACATGATGCCTTCTAATTGCAGCCGCTGTACTCACCTTACGGCGAGGATAGCTGTGCTGCAAGCCCAGCTTCAGACGCAATCGTTAGGCAAGGGTAATTTCAGTGTAGGAAAGGATGAAACAGCGTCTGTGCCACCAGTAAGTACAGATAGTAGTATAAATCCCCTGGCACAGTCCCCGCAGCCGGACAACTTTCTCACGGTTTCTGGAAGGAAATGCTGTAGGAACGCTCAACCGGTGTCGCTCATTCAGCCGACAGAAACTTTCAACCGGTTTTCCCCATTAAGCAGCGGGTCGGAGTCAGAGGCCGATTCTTCTCTGGTCTCTACTCCTCTCGTTACGGGGTCTGAGACGCCGAAACTTCCCACCATTACCTCTGACAAATTGAAAACTCTAGTCATTGGCGACTCCATTACCCGCAGTATTAGACTTAAAGCGAATCATCCAGCGATCATACACTGTTTACCCGGGGGCAGGGCTACCGACGTTAAGGCTAATCTGAAGATGGTGCTGGCTAAAGCTAAAACTGGCGAGTGTAGAGAGTATAGAGATATTGTTATCCACGTCGGCACCAACGATGTTAGGATGAAACAGTCAGAGATCACCAAGCGCAACATAGCTTCTGCGTGCATATCAGCTAGAAAGATGTGTCGGCATCGAGTAATTGTCTCTGGCCCCCTCCCAGTTAGGGGGAGTGATGAGCTCTACAGCAGAGTCTCACAACTCAATCGCTGGTTGAAAACTGTTTTCTGAAAACCTCACATCTCAAAATAGGGCTACTTAATGTTAGATCCCTTACTTCAAAGGCAATTATAGTCAATGAACTAATCACTGATCATAATCTTGATGTGATTGGCCTGACTGAAACATGGCTTAAGCCTGATGAATTTACTGTTTTAAATGAGGCCTCACCTCCTGGCTACACTAGGTGTATCCCGCAAAGGCGGAGGGGTTGCTAACATTTACGATAGCAAATTTCAATTTACAAAAAAAAAAAATGACGTTTTCGTCTTTTGAGCTTCTAGTCATGAAATCTATGCAGCCTACTCAATCACTTTTTATAGCTACTGTTTACAGGCCTCCTGGGCCATATACAGCGTTTCTCACTGAGTTCCCTGAATTCCTATCGGACCTTGTAGTCATAGCAGATAATATTCTAATCTTTGGTGACTTTAATATTCACATGGAAAAGTCCACAGACCCACTCCAAAAGGCTTTCGGAGCCATCATCGACTCAGTGGGTTTTGTCCAACATGTCTCTGGACCCACTCACTGTCACAGTCATACGCTGGACCTAGTTTTGTCCCATGGAATAAATGTGGTGGATCTTAATGTTTTTCCTCATAATCCTGGACTATCGGACCACCATTTTATTACGTTTGCAATTGCAACAAATAATCTTCTCAGACCCCAACCAAGGAACATCAAAAGTCGTGCTATAAATTCACAGACAACACAAAGATTCCTTGATGCCCTTCCAGACTCCCTCTGCCTACCCAAGGACGCCAGAGGACAAAAATCAGTTAACCACCTAACTGAGGATCTCAATTTAACCTTGCGCAGCAATATCCTAGATGCAGTTGCACCCCTAAAAACTAAAAAAATTCTCATAAGAAACTAGCTCCCTGGTACACAGAAAATACCCGAGCTCTGAAGCAAGCTTCCAGAAAATTGGAACGGAAATGGCGCCACACCAAACTGGAAGTCTACCGACTAGCTTGGAAGGACGGTACCGTGCAGTACCGAAGAGCCCTTACTGCTGCTCGATCATCCTATTTTTCTAACTTAATTGAGGAAAATAAGAACAATCCGAAATTCCTTTTTGATACTGTCGCAAAGCTAACTAAAAAGCAGCATTCCCCAAGAGAGGATGACTTTCACTTTAGCAGTGATAAATTCATGAACTTCTTTGAGGAAAAGATTATGATTATTAGAAAGCAAATTACGGACTCCTCTTTAAACCTGCGTATTCTTCCAAACCTCAGTTGTCCTGAGTCTGCACAACTCTGCCAGGACCTAGGATCAAGAGAGACGCTCAAGTGTTTTAGTACTATATCTCTTGACACAATGATGAAAATAATCATGGCCTCTAAACCTTCAAGCTGCATACTGGACCCTATTCCAACTAAACTACTGAAAGAGCTGCTTCCTGTGCTTGGCCCTCCTATGTTGAACATAATAAACGGCTCTCTATCCACTGGATGTGTACCAAACTCACTAAAAGTGGCAGTAATAAAGCCTCTCTTGAAAAAACCAAACCTTGACCCAGAAAATATAAAAAACTATCGGCCTATATCGAATCTTCCATTCCTCTCAAAAATTTTAGAGAAGGCTGTTGCTCAGCAACTCACTGCCTTCCTGAAGACAAACAATGTATACGAAATGCTTCAGTCTGGTTTTAGACCCCATCATAGCACTGAGACGGCACTTGTGAAGGTGGTAAATGACATTTTAATGGCATCGGACCGAGGCTCTGCATCTGTCCTCGTGCTCCTAGACCTTAGTGCTGCTTTTGATACCATCGATCACCACATTCTTTTGGAGAGATTGGAAACCCAAATTGGTCTACACGGACATGTTCTGGCCTGGTTTAGATCTTATCTGTCGGAAAGATATCAGTTTGTCTCTGTGAATGGTTTGTCCTCTGACAAATCAACTGTAAATTTCGGTGTTCCTCAAGGTTCCGTTTTAGGACCACTATTGTTTTCACTATATATTTTACCTCTTGGGGATGTTATTCGAAAACATAATGTAAACTTTCACTGCTATGCGGATGACACACAGCTGTACATTTCAATGAAACATGGTGAAGCCCCAAAATTGCCCTCGCTAGAAGCATGTGTTTCAGACATAAGGAAGTGGATGGCTGCAAACTTTCTACTATTAAACTCGGACAAAACAGAGATGCTTGTTCTAGGTCCCAAGAAACAAAGAGATCTTCTGTTGAATCTGACAATTAATCTTAATGGTTGTACAGTCGTCTCAAATAAAACTGTGAAGGACCTCGGCGTTACTCTGGACCCTGATCTCTCTTTTGAAGAACATATCAAGACCATTTCAAGGACATCTTTTTCCATCTACGTAACATTGCAAAAATCAGAATCTTTCTGTCCAAAAATGATGCAGAAAAATTAATCCATGCTTTTGTCACTTCTAGGTTAGACTACTGCAATGCTCTATTTTCCGGCTACCCGGATAAAGCACTAAATAAACTTCAGTTAGTGCTAAATACGGCTGCTAGAATCCTGACTAGAACCAAAAAATTTGATCATATTACTCCAGTGCTAGCCTCTCTACACTGGCTTCCTGTCAAAGCAAGGGCTGATTTCAAGGTTTTACTGCTAACCTACAAAGCATTACATGGGCTTGCTCCTACCTATCTCTCTGATTCTGCTTCTACACCTGCATTGCTTGCTGTTTGGGGTTTTAGGCTGGGTTTCTGTACAGCACTTTGAGATATCAGCTGATGTACGAAGGGCTATATAAATAAATTTGATTTGATTCTGAAGTGACAATTTCCCTGAAGCCTGACAATTTCATGTAACAAAATAGTTTAAAAATATATTGCCTTTAAAGCATTGAACATGAATGTCATGTAACAAAATATGCAGGGTTTAAAAGAAATATATACTTTTGTATATTGATTTAAAATGAAAGAGAAGTGACACAATTTTCCTAGTTTAATATTGCATGCTAACAGGAATTTCATGTAACAAAATATGCAGGGTTTAAAAATATATACTTTTGTATATTGATTTAAAGAAAGGCGTTGATGTTTATGGTTAGGTACACATTGGTGCAACCAGTGCTTTTTTCGCGAATGCGCTTGTTAAATCACACGATTGGCGAAGTCGGCTGTGATTCAATGATAAATTAACAGGCACCGCATCGATTATATGCAATGCAGGACAAGCTAGACAAACTAGTAATATCATCAACCATGTGTAGTTAACAAGTGATTATGTTAAGATTGATTGTTTTTTATAAGATAAGTTTAATGCTAGCTAGCACCTTACCTTGACTCCTTGCTGCACTCACATAACAGGTAGTCAGCCTGCCACGCAGTCTCCTTGTGGAGTGCAATGTAGTCATCCTTGATCGATGTCCAAAAATGCAGATTACCGATTTATGAAAACTTGAAATCGGCCCTAATTATTCAGCCATTCCGATTAATCAGTCAACCTCTACTAGAGGCACAATATAGGTTAGAGGGAAAATAAAAAGGATTGGAGGAACTTATTCAAGAACGATCAAGTGTAATTTATTACAAAAATAAAGCGAATTGGATGGAAAATTGTGAAAAATGCACTACAATTTCCTGTGTGAAGGCCAACTTACGGAGGAGAAACATCTTGAGGCAATTAAATGTTTTCAGTGTGGAAAAACACCAGTGCTTGAAGGTATACCAGTAGAGGTATAATCAAACCTTTTTAGATATACTCAAAGATCCATTTTAGCATGTTTTAATTACTCCTATAAAAATGATAGACTTTCAGGTACTCAACAAGGTCTGATTTCATTACTACTGAAACAGGACCCAGGTTGTAAGTATAAAGATCCAGTCCATTTAAAAAACTAGAGGCCTCTTACACTTCAATGTTGTGATGCGAAAATCCTGGCGAAATGCATAGCACATAGAATAAAAAAGATTTTACCAGAAATTGTTCATTCTGATAAGACAGGTTTTTTACATGGATGATATACAGTTGAAGTTGGAAGTTTACATACACTTAGTTTGGAGTCATTAAAACTTGTTTTTCAACCACTTCGCAAATTTCTTGTTAACAAACTATAGTTTTGGGAAGTCGGTTAGGACATCTACTTTGTGCATGACATAAGTAATTTTTTCAAAATTGTTTACAGACAGATTATTTCACTTATACTTCACTGTATCACAATTCCAGTGGGCCAGAAGTTTACATACACTAAGTTGACTGTGCCTTTAAACAGCTTGGAAAATTCCAGAAAGCTTTCGAAGCTTCTGATAGGCTAATTTACATACTTTGAGTCAATTGGAGGTGTACCTGTGGATGTATTTCAAGGCCTACCTTCAAACTCAGTGCCTCTTTGCTTGACATCATTGGAAAATCAAACAAAATTAGCCAAGCCTCAGCCTCAGGAAAAAAATTGTAGACCTCCACAAGTCTGGTTCATCCTTGGGAGCAATTTCCAAACGCCTGAAGGTACAACGTTCAGCTGTACAAACAATAGTACGTCCTTTTTGGAGAAATGTCCTCTGGTCTGATGAAACAAAAATAGAACCGTTGGCCATAATGACCCTCATTATGTTTGGAGGAAAAAGGGGGAGGCTTGCAAGCCGAAGATCACCATCCCAACCGTGAAGCACGGGGATGGCAGCATCATGTTGTGGGGGTGCTTTGCTGCAGGAGGGACTGGTGCACTTCACAATGATGTGGATATATTGAAGCAACATCTCAGGACATCAGTCAGGAAGTTAAAGCTTGGTCGCAAATGGGTCTTCCAAATGGACAATGACCCCAAGCATACATCCAAAGTTGTGGCAACATGGCTTAAGGACAAGAAAGTCAAGATATTGGAGTGGCCATCAGATAGCCAAGACCTCAATCCTATAGAACATTTGTGGGCAGAACTGAAAAAGCGCTGTTCGAGCAAGGAGGCCTACAAATCTGACTCAGTTACACAAGCTATGTCAGGAGGAATGGGCCAAAAATTCACCCATCTTATTGTGGGAAACTTGTGGAAGGCTACCCGAAACATTTGACCCAAGTTAAACAATTTAAAGGAAATGCTACCAATTACTAATTGAGTGTATGTAACCTTCTGACCCACTGGGAATGTGATGAAAGAAATAAAAGCTGAAATAAATCACTCTATTATTCTGACATTTCACATTCTTAAAACTCAGACAGAGTTTTTACGAGGATTAAATGTCAGGAATTGTGAAAAACTGAGTTTAAATGTATTTGGCTAAGGTGTATGTAAACATCCGACTTCAACTGTATGTGTAACGTGTGTCTATGTAGCAGAAAAGCTGTAAAAAAAAAAATGTACAAAATTAAATGTGTCCTCCGAAGATAAAAACACAGCAGAATCAGGAAACAGAGAGATGAAGAAAACTGGGAGAGAGAGAGAGACTGAACCAAACCCCACGGCACCCACACACTAACAGTGGGGATACACTCAACTGAGTTTTCATTTAGCCTTCAGAAGTCAGTCAAACTTTCCACCATTGAATTATTTCTGATGGAATACACAATGAGGGGGACAAAGGCCATTAATTACTAATACACACACTGTGCATGATGCTATGAGTCACTGCCTATTGCACATCTGCTCCTTGTCATTGAAGTACACAGCTCCCATAGGGTTGTGATCTCCTCTGTACTCATACAGTGGGCTTTCACTGAGCTGATTCATTAGCTAGCAGAATGCTAAGCATAGTCGCTTCAGGAGGACAGAGATATGAGACACGCACATATTCATATAATGTGTGCGTGTCATTTATGTTCAATGAGTGGTACTGTCAGCAATAGACTGTTACATACGATTTTTAACAGAATGTTCGAAAAAACTGTATTTTTTTTTGTAGGGGCTCGACTTAAGAGGTTTTAAGGGGGCTGAATAATTTTGCACGCCCAATTCAGTTTTTGATTTGTTAAAAAAGTTTGAAATATCCAATAAATGTCGTTCCACTTCATGATTGTGTCCCACTTGTTGTTGATTCTTCACAAAAAAATACAGTTTTATATCTTTATGTTTGAAGCCTGAAATGTGGCAAAAGGTCGCAAAGTTCAAGGGGGCCGAATACTTTCGCAAGGCACTGTATTTGTGTGTGTATGTTGTGACGGCCCTGAATTTGTCTGACCTGTCTCAGTGCTTCTCCTTCCAATAGGGCGCTTCCCCTTTAATTCCCTATTAAATAGCCAGCATCCGCTGCGCAAAAGTGGGTTTGTGATGGTGGTCCGAATGAGGATGTGTTCAACCCTCAGTTCCGAAGCTTCTTTACTCCGTTTGTTTTGTTGTATTTAAAAGTGTGCTTTGTGGCCTTGTTGCAAGTTTAACCAGGACCGGATCCACTCATTGCTTCCTTTGGACGACACAGATCTGTTGGCGGATTGGATTGTCTGACTGACTGATTGACTACAACTATTTTGCATGTGGTATTTCATTTGTTTTAGTGTGATGTATACCGTGATTATTTATGTGGTCAGTTGTAGTTGAAGACTACTGAGATTTGATACTCTTTATGGTTGTGTGGTAAAAGAGCTTGATATTTTGATTGTATGATTGAGACTGGGTTTACGCTACACTTTTATGAACCGACAAACATTGCGTGACTAAGGTCAGTTCCCTGAACCCCTTTTCCCGGGCTGGACTCTTTTAGGCCCGAGGTACAGGACTTTTCTTGAGGAACCAGAGCTTATTGTTTGTTATATTATTATGTGTGTGATCATTTATGTTGGTAATACAACCCACGCAAAAGAACACATTTGTTTTGAAGTTATTTCCAATAAATCCAATGAATCCAAGTGTATTTCCATACTGACTTTGTCCTTTGTATTGGTGTAGACTTGATGGACCAGATGGGACTATTTCCCTTCCAAACAAAAAGAAGAAATCAATATTTTCTCTGGTAGGCACAACTTACCTGGCACCCCTGCAAACAATAACCTCAAGTCAAAACCGTTACTGTGTGTGTGTGTTGTGTGTGTGTGTGCGTGCGTGCGTATGTGTTATTGCTCATTGTAGAGATGCCTATAGAGAACAGAGAAGGGTAAATGTTTAAATCTAGTTGTGTTTTCCTTGAGAGAGAAGGTAAGAGAGGCAAACAGAGAGAAGGTCAATAAATGTCATAGATACATTTGCTCTGTGAGGGAGAAAAGGCCTCTAGGGTTATTTTACAAGACAACGAGACTTGTATAAAGAAGTCATTCTATCACAGCAAGCCTATCACTCTCTGGCTCCTGGACCGAGTGAGTGTGTTTGTGAGAGAAAGAGGGACTGGGGAGAGGGCGAGAGGAAAAGGAGTTAGAGAGAAAGAGGGACTGGGGAGAGGGCGAGAGGAAAAGGAGTTAGAGAGAAAGAGGGACTGGGGAGAGGAAAAGGAGTTAGAGAGAAAGAGGGACTGGGGAGAGGAAAAGGAGTTAGAGAGAAAGAGGGACTGGGGAGAGGAAAAGGAGTCCTGGACCGAGTGAGGTAGAGAGAAAGAGGGACTGGGGAGAGGAAAAGGAGTTAGAGAGAAAGAGGGACTGGGGAGAGGAAAAGGAGTTAGAGAGAAAGAGGGACTGGGGAGAGGAAAAGGAGTTAGAGAGAAAGAGGGACTGGGGAGAGGAAAAGGAGTTAGAGAGAAAGAGGGACTGGGGAGAGGAAAAGGAGTTAGAGAGAAAGAGGGACTGGGGAGAGGAAAAGGAGTTAGAGAGAAAGAGGGACTGGGGAGAGGAAAAGGAGTTAGAGAGAAAGAGGGACTGGGGAGAGGAAAAGGAGTTAGAGAGAAAGAGGGACTGGGGAGAGGGCAAGAGGAAAAGGAGTTAGAGAGAAAGAGGGACTGGGGAGAGGGCAAGAGGAAAAGGAGTTAGAGAGAAAGACTGACTGGGGTGGAGAGACGGAGAGTGAAGACTAGAGAGAAAAGGAATTTGGGGGAGAGAGAGGGAGAGAGAGGGAGAGAGGAGAAGGATAGAGAGAAAGAGAGGGATTGAGAGAGCGAGGGAGAGGATAAGGGGTTAGAGAGATGATTCAGGGTTATGAAGACAACTTCATCGGTGTGTTTGGCCCTTGGACCCGCCTCATCCAGCCCTGCTGTTAGACTGCTGTCTCTGCTGCATTACGCACAGACAGACAAGCACACAGGCAGACAGGCAGGCAGGCACACACACACGCAGGCAGGCACGCAGGCAGGCACGCAGGCAGACAGACAGGCCGACTCCTTTAGGACCCCTCTCCACTACAGTTCACTCAGGATACTCTACACCACTCCAGCCCTGAGGCCCTTCACACATGCTGGGGGTCCCCAGGGCACAAAGGAACAAGGGGCATTCTGGGTGAAGTGAGGGGATCAAATTTGAGTTATGATAGTCAAAAGCAGCGTCTTGGGCTTAAATGGATCCAGGGATGATATTGATCCTATGTCTTGCTTTTAGAGTGCCTATTGCAGACTGAGCTGCAGTTAACGTTGCAGTAATGGTATAGTTGTGCCATAACGCTGGCAGAGAGCCCAGCACACTCTGATGTCTGGGAGAGAGCACGGTTCTGCATTACATCCGTCTGTCTGTCGCTCTCATGGTGCTCAACAGTTGTAGGTCTCTCTAGCCCTCTCCAACACAGTCACACCTAATAGAGTTTGCTCTCACACCAGAGTGCCAACAGCCCTGATTTCCTGTGTGCATATGCAGCTCGACCACCACCACCGCAGAGACACAACATACCATTCAAACCAACCAGAACAAACCAGCTCCATTACTCAGCAGCTCAGACTGCCAGATCTGACCAAACCGCCCCATCAAGTTAAACTATCAGACTGCGATGACTGTGGGCCCGTCAGTATGACAGAATGGCGAAATTGATACTTGACACATCAAATGACCTACAGCTTCTCTTTCAGACTGTTTGGTCTTTTAAAGCATGACTGAATAAAGTCACAGTGTCTGTGAGGCAGACAGGCAGGCAGGGCAGACAGACAGGCAGATCAGTTGAGCTAACAGAGAGGAGAGGAGACAGTAAATAGCGGGTGTAAATCGTTCCGGTGGCCGTCCTCTCCTCTGCAGTGGCCCTGACAAGGATTAACGGAGCCATTCATTTTAGAGAAGAAATTAATGACTTAAAATACCATCACCCTGCACTGGAGTTCCAGCCCATCCCACCTAGCACTGTCTCTGCCCACCCAGGCATGACGGATGGTCGCTCAGCCTGCCAACCCAACCATCCATCCTTGGCACCTGGCACAGTCTGCCTGCCTCACCAACACAGCGGGGCCTTTTTATATATTTTGTTAATTGTTTTATGTAACCTTTATTTAACTGTGGCAGTTGGCTACCCACCACTTCCTCTACTCGCATCCTGGTATTACAGCTCAGCCAGCCCCAGTGTGTGAGTGTGTGTGTCCTAACAGGCCAGTGTAAATTCACAGTGTCACCCACACCTAGTCAGGGAGAGAGGCTGCTTTTACGCCCGATGGACAGGGAGTGAAGGGGAGGAGGAGAGAGGATGGATGGGGAAGGTAGGGCCTGTAACCAGCCCTCTGTGGTTTGGGGCTGTGGTACAGTTTGGGGCTGTGGTGCATTGCTGTTAGCTGTGGTACAGCTAACAGCAATGCAAATGTAATCAAAAATCAAATCAAAGACTTTATTTTGGCTATCCAATTGCATGAGTTTTGATGGCCTCTTAAAAAGAGGATCCAATCAGCTTTCTATAGGCTAGGCCTACTATATTTATTTCTCAAATTTACTAATATTAAGCACATTGCTTCTATTTACAACAGGAGTATAGCCTACCTGTCTGACATGAAGATTAACCACAGGAAAAGCCTCCTCAAGTCCGCTATTTAAGTGTATTGATGACATGTATTTTTTTTACTTTTTCAAATCACAGTTGCACACCTCATGTAGCCTAGCCCATAGGCCTATTTGTTTTTTTAAAATGTTTTTATAAGATTTGTTTAACAACTAAAGTAGCCAAATAACGTCTTAAAATGAAGCACATGAATCCGCTTTACAACCAGTGTAGAGCCTAACTGGCATACATAGACTGCGCGTGAGTTTCAAGTTTGGGGAAGATACTTTTCACCATAAAAATGCACCTTAATAATAAAGCATTACGTGCATAATCGCATTTGAGAATGGTGTTTTCCCGATAATTGATTACATTTCAGAACATTTGCACTTATCAGCACTTACTGCCGTGTGCACATTGCTGCCCATATAATGTGAAGAAATAGCCTAATAGTTTATCAACATTTAAGCTAAACATTCTGATCTGTTGCATCAGCCTCATTGCATTTAAAAGGTTTTTTGATGGGAGTGGTTGTATTCATTTGGGCTCTATCGCTTCCCACAACTGTCCCAGACTATGTTTGGAATAATTCATCTCACACAGAAGGACAAGTTGACCAATATAATATATACATTTTTATATTATGGGGGATAGTAGATTGACATAGGCTAGTACTTTGCTGTTTGTTAGGCCTAGTTCTTCTAACATCATCCATATGAATATCGATAACAAGGACGCGCGCATTTGGTCCCCGATGTGTCTGTCTTCACTTGTAGCCTACTTCAGAGCCTGAGACGCTGGTGAGAAGGACCCGATCACGTGACAGGCATTGGTGAATAAGAATGGAGATCTGAGAGAGCCATGTGAGTAAGAGGTGCTTCGGAGCAAGGCCATTAGCAGCCGGAATAAGGGAATAATAATTATTATATACAGCCCAAGGGTGCAATGGCCACTGAAGGCATGGATGTTTCTAGGGGGCATTACAGCCACACAAGGGGGATGGCATTATCAAGTGTTGGTCAAATTATGAATGAGAGACTGATGAATGGTGTGCAGACTGCACTATAACAAAGCAGAGCTCATGCCTTATGTTACTTTATTCAAATCATTATTAAAGTCTCATCATGCAGCCTTAGAAAGTATTACAAATCTAAATATGTAGCCCAACCGTTGCATCACAACTGTTTCATTGTTAACCGATCAACATAGAACATACGCACGTGTGAACTCCCTCGTAAATCCTTTGGAGAAAATATCCTTTCTATTTTGATTCAGCTATGTCCGATTGTATTCTTCATACTATAAAACGATACCACGTAATTCTAAGCCAAATCTTATCTGCTAAATGAACTAGTGTAGCCCACAGCCATATGGCATAACCAGATCAGGGCCTAACATAAGGACAACTGCTATTCTGTTCTTCTGAAATAGACTACATTTTCTTCATATCATGCTTCTTTAGATCTGTCTAAATTAAATAATGGATTTATTGTGAAGGTCTAGGCTATATTACATGGATTTATTATACTTTTTAAACTAAACATGTTCCAAAGGTCTGCATCAGTAGCTTGGACGCTATGCGTGGAAGCCAGGAGATGCTAAACGTGTTTATGTTAATTAAACGATACATTACCATGAGACCAGCAGTTATTTTCTTGACAATCACCGGCTGACAAAAAGTAATGACAGTCACAGCTCTAGTCCAAACCAACAGATCCACTCTAGGAAACGTTACAGGACTTTCCTTTACAACACATGCAGGTGTAGATGGAGCTTGTGGCAATCCTAGATGTCACTGTTGAAGGATTGATCATTGGCTCAAATTGCTTATGTATCTAATCCACAGAACCTGACGGAAACCTACACCTTTCATTACCAAGAGACTATAACACTATAATTTAATCTCTCCACCTATGGTATCAGGATTCAACGTAAATGCCATGGTGGATATTAAATGGATGGACGGCCGTGTATAAAATCATAGAACAGCACATTGAGTCAGCGACAGTAAGTGAGTGGGTGGGGCTGGGGGGTTAACGGCTTGGCTGGAGGGGGGTTAACGGCTTGCCTGCGCGAGACCTCTCTCCTCATCAATAAGTCGTCAGTCCTTCTGCCTGGACGCCGCTCTGTCCCTCACCTCCCGCCTCCCACGCTTCCTGTTTCCTGGCCTTACTAAATTAGCCCTCAGCACCAAGGCCACAGAACGGTGGACTACACAGGCACAGCAGCATTAACCCTTTCTACACTACAGGTCAAGTCTGAAACCAGGAAGAAAGAAAGCCTTGTATTTGTGACAGCTGTGTACTTTAAGTACCAGGGCCTCTGTACCGGCAAGACAATTATCCTGACAAGCTCTCAACATTTTCCATGACACTCATAAAAAGACCGCAATGTCAAACTCTGGAGGAGAGGATCATGACAAAATAACACCATGAAATCAGAAAACAAGGATACACTCAAATCCCCATTTCCATGCAATCAGAACACATCACAGTGCAAAGCTGAGAAAATCCCCCTTTCAAGAGTATAGCACTGTCTGTACATGTCCAGGATATACCTCAAGTTTCAGCTCGGAGCAGAACCAGCTTACGGGCCAAGAAATGTGCCGACACATGTATTAGCCTGGCTCTCATAACCCTGAGTCAGTTTCCCCCCATATGAAAAAGCTATTGGAAACCACTCTGCATAGCGCTCTTCCTTTCTCTCCCCTGTAAGTGGCCCAATAAATAAAGCCACAGGTAGAGATGTACTGTGGGGAAACACCCAGCAATGTGCAGGTATCCCAGTCTGACATATTGCCATGCCAGCAATATCTCTGGCTATAAAACAGTGCCCTCCTCCTCCATAGAGCTGAGTGGGTAGTAGTGAGCCACGCCATAGTGTGTGTGTGGTGAGTAATTGGATTAATAACCCACAGTAGGAACCACAACACATCTGGTTGGCATGGGATGCTCTAGTGCCAGCATTAGGAAACTTTTCCCAGCAGCACTGAGTGAGTGATTTGAGCATGTTCCAGTTGGAGCTTTATGAACTGTAGGTGAAAGCAGGTACTGCGGTTCCTCTCCCATGAGTCAGCTAGTATGGTGGAAAAAGCCAAGGTTTCTGCTGTACTCGTGGGTTAATGTCCACTAGATAACTAGGTGGGTATGACTGGGAAGTGAGGATGAAATTATCCGGAAAGACACACTGTACAGTGAGGCTGCTTTGGTTGTCACAGTGTGTCGTACATTCACCACAGCGACTCAGTTCTGTCATGGTCCTTAGGCCCAGGGGCTTGTTTTCACCTCACCTGAGGTGATGTGGCTTGGCCCTGTATCAGCCCAGGGTTCAGGGTGGTGGTGGGTACTGGACACGGCTGCCTGTGTTTGCTCATCACAGCCCAGTCATGCCGGTTGTTTGCACAACGCCTCCCACACACTGTGGGAAACATCTCATATGGCTGGCGGATTGGGCTGGGAAGGATGGGCCCCTGTGTGTGAGAGAGAATGTGTGTGTGTGTGTGTGTGTGTGTGTGTGTGCCCACACACTCAGGGAGTGTCACGTCTATTACTGGAGTCGTTGAGAAATGGCCTGAAGAGTACAGCCCTGCAGTATACACACAGCCCTCTCTGTCTGCATGGCCCTGACTGCAAGTCTCAACAAATACAACAATATAACAGAGAGGAAAGGAGAGGAAAAGAGAATCCGCAAAATATGATAATTCCGTCTTCCAGCAGCCCCATCTGTAATTAGCTGGTGGTGGTGCACGTGAAGAATGGCCCAGCTGATAGCTTAGAACGTGTGTGTGTGTGTGCGCGCACACACACTCGTGGGAGTGTGGGGTCTGCTGCACGGCTTGCCCATACACGAGCACACACACACAAAAGCACACACACACACAAAAGCACACACACACACACACACACACATGATACACAGTATCTCTGCAGACTTCTGCAGGCCCTGCTGTAAGCGAAAGCCAGTAAAAACAGAGAGGATTATGGATCAGACTTTACAGGTTAGTAAGTCATGACAAGCACCTCCAGCAGGTTCATAAATCAGATGGGGAGACTCCAGGGAGAGGGCTGGATTACACCTTATACACACACACACCTCTGTCAGCGTAACCGTTAGGAAAATGCCTGTGTAATAACCTACTCTTTATCCTAGGCCACACATCATACATTTCACACTGTGTGTGTGTCGCACAAGTCAAACAAAAGGATTATGGTATTACAAATCCAGCAAACAGCTATTTCTTATTAGCCCACTTCAGAATTAGTCATCACCATTTTACCCAAAAACCCATGAAATCACAAACTAAAGACAATCTACGAAAACAAGGACTGTAATAATGTACACTCACTCCTAAAAGTGGTTATAACAAACAATCACTTGAGGCAAACAACAAATGTCTTTGCTCAGTGTTAAGTGCTACGCAATTATCAATCTGATTCCTAAATGCTAAACAATCAACAACTCACGAGGCCATTAAATGAACAAAACATTTTGTCCCGCCATCTGTTGAAGACAATAGAGGTTAAAACTATTTATCCTGCAGCAGAAGTATAGCCATTTAAAATATAGAACACAACGTTGAAATGAAAGCAGAGTTAAGTTAGCAATACAATGTAAATCAAATCAAATGTATTTATATAGCCCTTCATACATCAGCTGATATCTCAAAGTGCTGTACAGAAACCCAGCCTAAAACCCCAAACAGCAAGCAATGCAGGTGTAGAAGCACGGTGGCTAGGAAAGGGCTTAGAGTTATCGAAGTATGTTTCTGGAGACACACTGAGCACAGAAACCAGAGCACAGAAACCAGGGCACAAGCTAGCATCAGAGGTGGCATGGAAACATTCAAACCACCACACGCTCATGGCTGCAATGGTGTGACAGTTTCCTGTCCTTTTGGTTATAAGAAGGAACCGGTAAAGAACATTCAGAACAGTCTAGAGTTGGGCAAACACACCATAACAAACACACACTAGTATCTCAAAGTGAATAAGACTAACAGGCATAGTTGGAGTTGGCAGAGTTTGTCAGTGCAGCAAATGATGAATCTGATGGTGAACTCAATGAGGCATACAAAAGCCGTTCTGAATGGATGAGAATGGATGTACACATGAAGACCAGAACTGCAGAAAACAACCAAGTTGTGTCTACCACCCCAGGGAGAAGACGACTGTACAGACTGGCTGCTTTGTATCCTACAAGATACTCTCAATATCACCCTGCGTCTCCTCTACAGAGACTCTTCAGAGACTAGCTACATCAACATGACCAAAGTAAAAGACCAGTTACAGGTTGAGAGAGACGGTCTTCAGACAGAGCTCCCTGTACTGGAGTTGAACAAGCATGGGATGGAGGAGTTTTTAAATCCAGTTGGTACTACATCTCTACTGAGAAGAGAAACTGGGAGGAGAGCAGGCGGGACTGTCTGAGGAGAGGAACTGACCTGGGGATCATAAACAGCAGAGGGGAACAGGTATTTGTAAACGGATTCTGGGAAGTCTGGATTGGTCTGACGGACAGAGATGAAGAGAGGATCTGGAATTGGGTGGATGGCACACCGCTTACCACTGGGTACTGGGGAAGTCGACAGCCTAATAGTCATCTAGGACGGAACGAGGACTGTGCTGAGAAATGGCCACGTCTTCTTCTGTAGAAAAAAGCTAGCATGAAGCACCATGCAGCGAAGTGCATTTCTGGTCCTGTGAGAAATCGGCCTAGACCTAACTAAAACTTCAAACCCAACTAAAGTTAAACTCAAGTCAACTACTCTCAAACAGGATGACGTTAATAAAGACATCAGTGCTAGTGCTTAGTTACACAAATGAATAATGCTAATTATTGTGCTTAAACATGCTCTGATGATTTCAGTTATGGTATTGTCTATGTTCTCTTTCTCTATCTGTAGTAATTGTGTGTCAAAACTGTCATTTTCAAGTTGAATTAATAAACTGTATAACTCTGAGATGTATCTCAGACAAACTTTTCTTCAAAAGTTTGTTCCTGTGAGTCTGTATGGCTGTGAGTCTGGTGCGTGAAGAGACACTGGGTTTGAGTGGTACAGACAAATTCAATCTATGAAGAAACCTGAGACTGCATTTTTGGCTGGAGTCGAGGGGGGCAATAAACCAATATTAATAGAAACCAGTCTGATTTATCAATGATCCAGTGCCTCTAATTAATTAGATACACATTTTATATGAAACTACGATTCACACTCCTCTGAAGGTTTAAACATTACAGTCGCTTTTATGTAGCGGTAAGCCCAATGCTCTTCAACAGTCTATATAAATGTGGTCGGTGTGAATTAAAGACGTGCTCTGTCGGAAAACCATAAATAGGAGAGCTAGGAGAGTTGTTGATTTGAGTATTACAGCCAGCCGATGCACATCAGTGAGGTCCAGTACCAGTGGACGGAGACGACAGAGAGAAAGTCAGGCTCTGATGTTAACAAAGGCAGAGGGTAACACTGCCGGGGAAAATCTATTTCAGCCTGGACAGTGAGACAGAGAGACAGAGAGACAGAGAGAGACAGACAGAGACAGAGACACAGAGAGCGACAGAGACACAGACACAGAGAGCGACAGAGAGAGAGAGAAGAATTTCTGACCAGGCCTCACTCCAGTAAATCCCTCCACTGCCATACTGCAGAGGTGTGGGCAGTGGCTCGTCTCCCTCTCCTGCCACAGAATTGTAGGATGCTAGCCTGACAAATATGCTCAACACTGCCAGTGCCAGAGCTTTGGCAGGACATTGGTCAATCAGGGGGAACATAGTAATTACACTGTCCATAGACAGAATACAAAGAATGGGGCTAATACAGCCATTTCAACCATCCAGTGTAATCCTGTGTGTATGCGTAAATCAAAGTCTACTATTTGACACTTGCTTGATGAAACAATCACAGTGAATCCGTTCTTCAGTGCTCTGCTAGTTTACTGTGGTTATCAACAGGATGGCAGAAGTGGGCTGAATAAATCCAGAAAACAGCATAATTTCAAATGCTCCCTGACAGCTCAGTCAAAACAACAGCAAAACTAGAACTGGCAATCAACAGAATAAACTACAAGGAATACGCCTCTGAACAGTCTCTGAACACAGCAGAAATAGACATGGCCGTCAGTAAAACTGTATGATCCTTACAGACAGGGAGATTTATTAATCGTGGCAGATATCTTCTTCTGATGAATGAGAAAATGTCAATGTTGGACTAGTAAATGTATGTCAAAAGGATCTCCAATCCGATGCAGATCTGACAACGTACACAGACATGAGTTACACACCGAGGACATTCACAGATATTTACTGATGTAAAGTTTATTCGTGCTGTGTTATTATGTCTTACAATGTGATTGCTTGATTACTCTGATTGCTCGCAATCCACATTCCTATCAACCTTGTTGATTGGAAATAAAAGGTTTCCAATTCAAATGCAAAAAAAGGGCTTTATAGCAGAAGCCTGGCAGGGTTATGACCATAAACCAGAAGTCTCTGGTCACATTAACCTCTCTAGGCTAGGGGGCGGTATTTTCCCATCCAGATGAAAAGCGTGCCCAAAGTAAACTGCCTGCTACTCAGGCCCAGAAGCTAGGATATTATTAGTAGATTTGGATAGGAAAAACTCTGAAGTTTCTAAAACTGTTTGAATGATGTCTGTGAGTATAACAGAACTTATTTTGCAGGCGAAACACCGAGGACAAACCATCCAGGAATCTTTTGTTTGTTGAAGTGACAGAGCATTCAATGAGTTTTCTATAGGAACAGCACTTGCTTGCAGTTCCTATCGCTTCCACTGGATGTCAACAGTCTTTAGAAATTGGTTGATGTTTTCCCTTTGTGTAATGAAGAAGTAGGGCTGTTCAGAACGAGGGTCGAGTCTAGTGTACTGTTGTGGTTGGGGTGCGCGACCTGAAAGCTTGCTCAACTTTGTTTTTATCCGCTATTGAACGCAGTTTATCCCGTCTTAAATTGTATCGATTATTTACGTTAAAAAAATACCTAAAGTTGTATTAGGAAAGTTGTTTGAAATGTTTGGACAAAGATTACAGGTAATTTATTAGATATTTTGTAGTCATGTTGCGCTAGTTGGAACCGGTGTTTATCTGGATCAAACACGCCAAATAAATGGACATTTTGGAGATATAATGACAGAATGAATTGAACAAAAGGACAATTTGTGATGTTTATGGCACATATTGGAGTGCCAAAATAAGAAGCTCTTCAAAGGTAACGCATTAATTATATCGTTATTTCTGAGTTTTGTGTCGCGCCTAGCGGGATGAAATATGATTGTCTGTGTTTGTTTAATGGGGTGCTGTCCTCAGATAATCGCATGGTTTGCTTTCGCTGTAAAGCCTTTTTGATATCAGACACCGTGGCTGGATTAACAAGAAGTTCAACTTTATTTTGAGATATTGCATGTGTATTTTCAAGAATGTTTAATATTTACAATTCTGCAGTTTGAATTTGGCGCCCTGCACTTTCACTGGATGTTGGTCAGGTGGGACGGTAGCGTCCCATCTAGCCTAGAGAGGTTTTAAACCTTACTATTCAGCAGAGAGAAAAGGTCAGGGTTGAAGGTCAAACCAGTGAAACTGATGAAGGCGAGAGGTTGTCAGGAGGGCCATTAAGTCCTAGCTTGTCATCATATGGAGCAGAAGAGGGGAGGGATGGCCACAGTAAAGTGGTTCTGCCATTACACTGGGGAGAGAGGGTGGGTGAGGGGACGGGGAGGAAGATGAAACCCAACATGGGAGAGGTCAGGACCTTCTAATCTCTTATAAAAACACCTCGTCTTCTGAGCCTTGACATCCCTAATGGAACAGACCACTTGGTGACTGGTCCAAAGCTCCAGAATGTTCAGTGAGGGAATATGCTAACCGCAAGATTCTCCTTTAAATATCTTGGAATTCTGTGCTTGTTTTCTTCATTCTTTGTTGATGTTGTTCTGTCCTCGCACACTGCATAATCATGTTCATTTTGACAAAGTTGTGGTGAGTAGGGTTTCTGCTGAATCCTAGCGTTAGCAGAGCTATTGTTGTCTCAAATCCATGTCTTCTTTCAGAGCAGTACGGTTGTCACCGAACATGACTAGCTCAAAGAAAAAATACATCTAAAGGCCTGTCTTTCCTGAAGATGTATTTGCTGTGGAGGTTGTTTTCACATTACCTATCTGCTAGTAGAATGTATTCTGTCTATTTAAGAGCAAAACAACTGCATTCAATTGTATTTCTGATACCCAGCTCTCCACAAAATCATTTTGTGGTCTACCGCATCTGTCATGTAGCATGCCACGTGGCCATCTGACCAAGTTAATTAGTGGCAAGCCAACAAACATAAGGTCAAGTGACATATGGTCAAGTGACATGCTAATTAATTGTCAACAAAGAAGCAGCTTCCATATGCAGACATGATGAAGGCTAAGATGCATTACTAGACATGTAACATGTAATTCCACAGAGAGGCAGAGGTTGTATGGAAGGCTAACCCAAGGTACCAGACAGTTGACTAACAAATACGGTCTGCTAGCAGTCATATTAAACGCCACACTAAACCCAAACAGAGAGGTAAGTTAGCGTGAGTTTGTAAGAGGTAGAGGGTAGCCTTGCTTTGCACTGCTTAGATTTTTTTTAAACTTTGCTCTGCTCTGCCTTGCATGTTACCTCAGAGTGTGATGCCTCTGCCCTCGGGCTCAGCTGGCTCTGGCTGACAGCACCCGGTCAGGGCACCCACCCAGGGTCACGGGAACATTTAGGGTAGGACTGAGCTCTCTGGCGTCCAGGCAGTCGCTCCAATTACAAAAGCCACAAGTCCTCAACGGCTGACCAGGGGGATACACGAGTCCCATCTCCCAAACGTCTGGAAAGACGAATGAAGGTGGCAACTGATAACTAACAAAATTGTATGCACTCACGACTCACTCTGGACAAGAGCGTCTGCTAAATGACTAAAATGTCAAATGTAATGTGCCGAGGTTTGAAGAGCCCAGGGGAGAACAGAGTACTGATCTACCTGCCATCATCTTCTGGGCCTCATAGGGCTCCATGTAGCCATCGTTCTCTGTGCTGGCCTGGGTCACCTTCTCGGTGGTGGCCTGGGTCCCCCCGTCCTGCTCCGCATCAAACGGGTCTGCATAGTCATCCAGGATAAGGAGCTGGAGGGAGAGAGGGAGGGAGGAAGGGGATGAGAGTAGGTGAGAAAAGATTAGAATACATTTAACTGCTCTGTTTAAAACCACAACACATTCCGGAGCCCAGGGAGTTACATTTTCTCCTCATCTCCTGCCTCTGCAATGTAACTGGAACCTTAGGAGAGGAGTGGAGGTGACCGTATTAGTGATAGTACCCGTCTGGGCTCTGCAGGAACATGTGATCTCCACACATCACAACACCCAGACAGAAGATTAAGAGCGAGAGAGACATAAATAACAGTCTCTTCCTCCGTATGTCTCAGTTCCACCATCTCCTCTTTAGACTTAGTGCTCCCTTCTACGTCTAATTATACCGTGGCACTCTGACAGTGCCGGCTTTTCAAAAAGCGGGGAGAGAAAGAGGACAGCCCACAACTGGTAAACTGTCTTAAAGAGAAACAATTCTGCAGATGTACAGGGATTTGGCAGCGAGCCATGGCTAATTGCAGTCTTGCTCTCTTTACTAAGAATTTCTTGCAGAAGCTGGCAATTAAGTGGACATCCTGTCCTGAGCCCCAGAAATACAGCCAACTCTTAGAGTATCAAAATGACTGTCCACACACAGTTTCAGCATGTCTGGCCAGGGCAATTTCCTGAGGCGCAAGAAAACTGTTTCCTTCACATACAGAATTCTCTTCCAGATAACAAAGTAAATATTTCAAGTTCTCTCCCATCTGCCATGTTGGACAGGGACTGCAAAGAGAGAGGCTGACCAAAGGGGGTTTGGACCAGAGGGGTGTTGGACTGGCTAATACCAGTAACAGTAGATGGGAAAAAAACATGGGCTATCTTCAGTTGGGACTCTTCAGAATCAATAGTGGTGGCAATCTGTTCACTCAGCGGGCAGACAGACGGACTGGAGGAGTGGGGGGCGGGGGGGGCTGGATCCTGGGTCCAAAAACTGAGAAACAACTCAACTGAGACCTACCCTGACTAAGTCAACACACACACACACACACACAAAATGTGCAGACAAGCATACTGTACATTGACAAGCACACACAGGACACATTTGCACAGACAATCACACACATGCAGTCAAGCACACACACACGCAGTCACACACACACACATGCACACACAGGAAAGGAGTCGATTGGCACTACACCCCATGAGTCATACATTAGCAGGAAGAGGTTGATTTTCATTCTAAATAAGCTCTTCAGTCATCTAGTGGACAGAGCTGGGCAATCCTAGGGTGAACTAGACTACTGCATGCCATGGCTGTACCGACCGACCAACCAACCAACTGTCCTTAAACACAACCACAGCCCTTCCTCCACACCCTTCTCAGGACTACAGCCCACAGGGGAAGACACCTGCCAAGCCTCCCAGGCGGGGACTTTAAGGGGGAACCGAGGAATCCAGTACAGTACGATCCATGTCTAAAGCATTTCCCCAACTCCAGGTTCTCACACCACCTGGGAAAGCACCGTCCTTCTCCTTCTGATCCAGTTTTGATTTCACTGAACAAGATAAGATACGATATACAAAACTGAAACCTTTCAAAGTGCAACGCATTAAAGAGTGAAAATATCACCTTGGATGATGCAATGCTGCGTAGGGTAAGAGGAGAGGATGATTTATAGGAAGAAGGCGGCATATGCTCCAACAGATCACCTACACAAATCGGTAGATTAGTCACTAGACAGGTTTTAAAATAAAAAAACTTAAATGTGCTTCATACTGGCCACAGTGTGGTATACACTGATGGCCTGCCTCCTGCTTTTCCGTACGTTTTCGGGACATAACATAAGTTGGACTAGTTTGCCACAGCGTAATTATGGGTTCCTCCTCTGTTTTTCTTAAGTGAAATTAAAAGAGGAAATGCATCCAATGCAAACACTCTTTTGGCTTGTTTTTCTGCCACAAATATAATACATCTCCCGCACAACTTTAATTCAATTCAGACAGTCAGGTTACAGATGTTCCTGTCCCTGAAGTATTCAACAGTTACATGTTCCCCCTCACATGGAGTATCTTTATCCACTTCACACTATATACCACCTTCGGTCTGTGTCCATATGAATACAGTAGCACAGCCCAAACCAGATACTAAGTCATCCTGACCTAAACAGGGGAGTGTGTACTTACAGCCAGTCTGACTGAACACATTCCATGTGGGAGAGAGCAAGTGAGAGAACCTCAGTGCATTAAGCTGCCTCTGTAGGGCAGGCAGCAGTGTACGCCAGGAGGCGTCTGTGTGTCCACGTGGTAAACCCAGCAGAGAGAGCCTGGTTTAGTAATGAAAAGGAAACTGTGCTTTATGACTGGCATGCCTTCAACTCCATACTTACTATATCTTAGTGTATATGAAAGTAGATATTCAACGACTCATGTCAGTGCCCTCCTCAGAGAGGGCACGATACCTGTCAGTAGGACAGTTCTACTCTACGTCCTCATTCGACACCTTTTCCGTGTTAGTGTTCTGCCACAAAGCTGTAGCTAGCTTGACGACGGATGGTTGCCGTGCCCACAAACATTATATTATTGTGTGGTTCTATCATCAAACAGCAGGGACCAAAAAAAGATTTATGTATTAAACAAAGTGGAAAAGAACATTGCAATCAAGCCAGACATACTGTATATTTAGCCCTGTGACTGGTCTTGTTCGCTCAAATCATTTTTCAGTCAGCCGATGAAAGCTCTTTTTAGCATGTGGTAATGTTGCTGCTGCTGAGGGAGAGAGGAGAGCCTTTCTGCTTGTCCTCTGGAGCCTGAAGCAGAGGATGATACCGAGGCTGGTTCTGGGTGGCAGCGTCCTGCCTCCCACTAGCTCTCCTTATCGCTTAGTACTAGCTACCCCACCAGATTTTCATATTTTAGAACTATTTTTTTCCCAGAGATTTTAATTTATGTGTCAACAGCGATTTCTCTGCCTAAGATGCCAAGAAACAGCCTTTAAAAAAACATAGAAAAGAAGCAATGGAATGGGCAACCTACATTCCATTTGATATTTCTCCACATCAATCTAACAGTTCCATATCCATTATTCAGTAAAACATTATTTAGGGGAAACAACTCAGTGCAAATGAAAGTAAAAGTTGGCAGTTACCACACTACTTGGGTGTTGACTTTCCCCTGCCTTGGGCCACATCTAAAAAAGTATTTGGGAGGAGGGGTTCAATTAGTCTGAGTGTTTTTGGGAGTTACCCCTTCTCTGTAACGGTCCCGCCACACTGCACTAATGCTACCCAGCTGGAGGAGTAAGGGAACATGGAGAGAGAGGACCATCAGAGACGAGGCTCTGCCTGCCTGCCTGCTTCCCTACCTGCCTTCCCGGGGCCTCCCTGCCTACCAGTTTCCCTGCCTGCCTCTCTGCCAGCCCACCCGCCTCCAACCCTCCCTGGCGGCCTGCTTGCCTGGGGACCCACCATCTGTCTGCTGGCATGTCAGGACCACAGCCAAGCCACCGCATGAAAGTCAAATTCACCCACAGTGAGTGCAATACTGCAGTGCTTCTAAATAGAGTTCTATACTGTATGTGAGCTTTTCTAAGCAGAGATGTAAGCTGTGAGTAGCCTCACAAAGCAACCTTGTAGACTTATGACATCTCGCCCCCCCCTGGAAGGACATGTCACTACACTGCAGCAGCACAGACAGAACATACTTAATGACTCCTGGTGTCGTGCTGAGCTACCAGGTTCACCAGGTCTTACACCTGCAGCTGCTTAGATAGCCAGTCAGTCATAGTAGGAGAAATAGCCCCACACTGCTTAAAATACATTGCAGCTCTCAAGAAATGAAATCTATTTCGAATCAGTGTGAGCCTAGTGAGAGCATTATCTTAGGAGAGCGAGTGAAACAAGCACCTGCCACTTGGCATTCCACACAGTTAGCAGAGAGACAGAGCTTCTGAGATTACAATTCAATTGGGCTGCAGTCCTCCATTATTTATTTATTTAACCAGGTCGGCCAGTTGAGAACAAGTTCTCATTTACAACTGAAACCTGGCCAAGATAAAGCAAAGCAGTGCGACAAAAACAACACAGAGTACAGTCAATAACACAATAGGTATGCAGTGTGTGCAAATGAAGTAAGGAGGTAAGGCAATAAATGCCAATAGTGGCGAAGTAATTACAATTTAGCGATTTACACTGGAGTGAGATATGCGCAGATGAGGATGTGCAACTAGAAATACTGGTATGCAAAAGAGCAGAAAAACAAAAACAAATATGGGGATGAGGTAGGTAGTTGGTTGGATGGGCTATTTACAGATGGGCTGTGTACAGCTGCAGTGATTGGTAAGCTGCTCTGACTGCTGACGCTTAAAGTTAGTGAGGGAGATGTAAGTCTCCAACTTCAGTGATTTTTGAAATTCATTCCAGTCATTGGCAGCAGAGAACTGGAAGGACAGGCAGCCAAAGCAGGTGTTGGCTTTGGGGATGACCAGTGAGATATACCTGCTGGAGCACGTGCTATGGATGGGTGTTGCTATGGTGACCATTGAGCTGAGATAAGGTGGAGCTTTACCTAGCAAATACTTGCAGATTAAATTGAGCCAGTGGGTTTGGCGACTAATATGTAGCGAGGACCATCCAACGAGAGCATACAGGTCGCAGTGGTGGTTAGTATATGGGGCTTTGGTGACAAAACAGATGGCACTGTGATAGACTACATCCAATTTGCTGAGTAGAGTGTTGGAGGATATTTTGTAAATGACATCGCCGAAGTCAAGGATCGGTAGGATAGTCAGTTTTACGAGGGTACGTTTGGCAGCATGAGTGAAGGAGGCTTTCTTGCGAAATAGGAAGCGGATTCTAGATTTAACTTTGGATTGGAGATGCTTAATGTGAGTCTGGAAGGAGAGTTTACAGTCTAGCCAGACACCCAGGTATTTAAAATTGTACACATATTCTAAGTCAGAACCATCCAGAGTGACCATCTAGTGATGCTAGTCAGGTGGGACGGGTGCGGGCAGCAATCGGTTGAAGAGCATGCATTTTGTTTTACTAGCATTTAAGAGCAGTTGGAGGCCTTGGAAGGAGTGTTGTATGGCGTTGAAGCTTGTTTGGAGGTTTGTTAACACAGTGTCCAAAGAAGGGCCCGATGTATACAGAATGGTGCCGTCTGCGTAGAGGTGGATCAAAGAATCTCCTGCAGCAAGAGCAACATCATTGATATATACAGAGAAAAAAGTTGCCTGAGAATTTAACCCTGTGGCACCCCCATAGAAACTGCCAGAGGTCCGTAAATCAGGCCCTCCGATTTGACACACTGAACTATTGAGTCTGCCGATAAGAATACGGTGATTGACAGAGTCGAAAGTCTTGGCCAAGTCGATGAAGACGGCTGCACAGTACAGTCTTTTATCGATGGCGGTTATGATATCATTTAGGACCTTGAGCGTGGCTGAGGTGCACCCATGACCAGCTCGGAAACCAGATTTTATAGCTGAGAAGGTACGGTGGGATTCGAAACGGTCGGTGATCTGTTTGTTCACTTGGCTTTCAAAGACTTTAGAAAGGCAGGGCAGGATGGATATAGGTCTGTAACAGTTTGGGTCTAGCACGTCTCGCCCTTAGAAGAGGGGGATGACCGCGGCCGTTTTTCCAATCTTTTGGAATCTCTGACGATACGAAAGAGAGGTTGAACAGACTAGTAATAGGGGTTATTTATTAATTTATAATAATGACAATTACAACAATACTGAATGAACACTTATTTTAACTTAATATAATACATCAATAAAATCAATTTAGCCTCAAATAAATAATGAAACATGTTCAATTTGGTTTAAATAATGCAAAAACTAAGTGTTGGAGAAGAAAGTAATATGTGCCATGTAAAAATGTGTGCCATGTAAAAATGCTAACGTTTAAGTTCCTTGCTCAGAACATGAGAACATATGAAAGCTGGTGGTTCCTTTTAACATGAGACTTCAATATTCCAAGGTAAGAGGTTTTAGGTTGTAGTTAATATAGTATTTATAGGACTATTTCTCTCTCTACCATTTGTATTTCATATACCTTTGACTATTGGATGTTCTTATAGGCACTATAGTATTGCCAGTGTAACAATATAGCTTCTGTCCCCCCCTCGCCCCTACCTGGGCTCGAACCAGGAACACATCGACAACAGCCACACTCGAAGCATCGTTACCCATCGCTCCACAAAAGCCGCAGCCCTTGCAGCACAACCGGAATAACTACTCCAAATCTAAAAGCAAGTGATGTTTGAAACAGTATTAGCGCACTCCCAGCTAACTAGCTAGCCATTTCACATTGGTTACACCAGCCATTAATTAGGCTGATAGGCTTGAAGTCATAAACAGCGCTGTGCTTGCGAAGAGCTGCTGGCAAAATGCACAAAAGTGCTGTTTGAATGAATGATTACGGGCCTGCTGCTGCTCAGTCCGACTGCTCTATCAAATCAGACTTAATTATAACATGATAACACACAGAAATACGAGCCTTTGGTCATTAATATGATCGAATCCGGAAACAATCATTTCGAAAACAAAACGTTTATTATTTCAGTGAAATATGGAACCGTTCGGTATTTTTTTTAATATAACGGGTGGCATCCCTAAATCTAAATATTCTTGTTACATTGCACAACCTTCAATGTATATCATAATTACGTAAAATTCTGGTAAATTAATTCGCAATGAGCCAGGCAGCCCAAACTGTTGCACGTACCCTGACTCTGCATGCAATGAACGCAAGAGAAATGACACAATTTCACCTGGTTAATATTGCCTGCTAAACTGGATTAGTAGTTATAACTAGTGATTATGATTGATTGTTTTTTATAAGATACGTTTAATGCTAGCTAGCAATTTACCTTGGCTTCTACTGCATTTGCGTAACAGGCAGGCTACTCGTGGAGTGCAATGGTTAGAGCGTTGGACTAGTTAACTGTGCGGTTGCAAAATTGGATCCCCTGAGCTGACAAGGTGAAAATCTGTCGTTCTGCCCCTGCACAAGGCAGTTAACCCACAGTTCCTAGGCAGTCATTGAAAATAAGAATGTGTTCTTAACTGACTTGCCTAGTTAAATAAAAGGTATTAAAAAATATATTTTTTTATTTTATTTTTAATAATCGGAAATCGGCGCCCAAAAATACTGATTTCCGATTGTTATGAAAACTTGAAATCGGCCCTAATTAATCGTCTGACCTCTAATTTGGAAGGCAAGTTGGTCAGGATGATATCTATGAGGGTGCCCATGTTTACAGATTTGGGGTTGTACCTGGTAGGTTCCTTGATCATTTGTGTGAGATTGAGGGCAGCTATCTTAGATTGTAGGACGTCAGAACTAGGAAAATAGACCAATCTTCTTTCTCCCACACCATCACATGCAGACCAAGTGGATCTAACAGGCAATTATCATATAGAGCATCTGGGGCCATAAAAGGGAGAACAAAGTTTTAGTTTGTGGTCATCGTATAGAATGATAGGGTATAGGGTATGCTGCACCAATGTATAGCTTTCCCACACTTTTCCACACGTCCGTAACTATTTAGTTAAATATGCCATTCCATCATTGACATTTCATAAGCAAAATCTAACTCTTCAAGCTATAAACACCAAAAAACAAATAATAACAAAAGTAAACTACCATTGGATGCACCAGATAGTCATGTGTGTGCGTGAGTGTCTAATATGACAGCCAGCGCCCTTGCCAGCCATCTGAGTAGCCACCTGAACGACTGGTGACAGTGAAGTAAGGTGAAGACGTTACACAGAAATGTGACAAATGTTACAGCTGGTCCAGAAAGGATGAGGAATGTCAGAGCTACTGGGGGCTGAAGCCTCCCCCACCTCTCCCCCTACACCAGACCACCACAAGAGTCGACATGCTAGAGAAGGAGGGGGGTAAGGAACTGGCATTTGTGATTTATGTCTCCACGCCACAGAGGATTTGAGCCACTGATAACCTAATACAACTCAGGGCTTAGCTGCTCGATTGAATTAGGGCGTTTCAAGGGGCTCTTTTTTGCTGCCATAAGAACAAAAGTTAAGCTTGAAAAAATGATATCAGAACTGCAGAACTGTTTACGCTCCAGCATATGTTTACACTCCTGTTTTGATAAATATTCATTTAAAAAGGGAAATTTAACAACAGATAACATCACACTGCCTATTGCTGACAGCTCCAACTTATCTTCAACTAGAAATACAGGACACATGCACTCAGCTCAGTTCCAGTCATCTGAAGCTAACAGCTTGCCATCAAACATTGCCACAAGGCAATTTACTAAAGCAGAACCAATTGCAACCTCTGTTGTTGACACAATACAGCCACTATCAATAAGATACTTGTATGATTCACAGATGGGAGAAGAAATCTGGTTAGGACTCAAATGGAACCCGATTGAGAAGCATGATTCCACCTGGGGGCTATGTTCCTCTCAAAAGAGTGAAAAGACTGTATAGACGGAGCTTTCCCACAATACAGCTCAGCTCTTTATTACGACATCTGCTAATAGACCAGGGTTGTCGACCTGAGAATCAGCATGTGGCTCTATGGGCCTCAACAAGGACGTGGCAACGCCAGCCCTGAATGCCTACTTAAGAGCCAGGGAAGATAGCTGCTAGCTAATCAAATGGATGTTTTCCATGAACACCCATTGTTTTCAATCAGCCACAAGCAATAGAAGCTAGAGCAACGCTAAGTGGAGGAGAGCACTTCTCATAAGTAAAGTGAAATCATGTTTGTCTTCTTGCAGCTGAATTCATTTGTCAGCTTTGTTTTTAGCCTTATTAAAGCACTCTCAAACTCAATGTTCCAAGGTTAAAGCATGTTGCTTGATTAGGAAAGACTGAAAAAAGTGACAAATATTAAATGGCTAGAGAAGACCTGTAGAGAAACAATTTAGAGAAAAGCACACAAAGCGTTCAAGAACCTATTCTGCTGTTCAGATTATAGATAATTAGTACGTGGTGACACTGGGTACAAAAGAAAACATATTTAGACCTCCCTTCTCCCCAACATCGCCCAAACATGCATTTCCCCAGTCATAGATGACTTGCTTTGAAGGGAGTGAGGATTTAGGAAAGAGTGCAGCACATGCTACTTCAACCAGCATGCTCCCTGCAGTGAGGGGATCCGTTCTAGCATCTCCCTTCTTTGCACTCCAATATGTTCAGACATCATTCTCACGTGTCTCTCTGTCTTTCCCCCAGTCAGACATCTGTGTTGTTCAAAGCACAGCTCACACTTTTTTTCATGTTAACCTATTTATTAGGTCTCGTTAAAGATGCAGCCCACATAAAACAGGCTTCTGTAGATCTCTGGGCTGCTGCACATGTGGGGTGGCTTTTCACACGCCAGCCGGGAAAAGCCCGCTCATTTGGCACATGGAGAAGTGGTTTAGTGCGTCATTGATCATATACTTTGCATGGGAACACTTCCAGACGCAACGACAGTGACACTCATACCCTGCAACACGGGTCAGTGTCACAGCGAGAAAAACATCAGAGCTGCATTATAAAAATGGGAGAAAAGAGAACAGCACTTGATACTTCGCCTTGAGATAAAAGAGGTACATCACACCGCTGTGTGCAGTGTTCCCCTCCTACACTGTGGGATATAGGTTATGCACAGGCAGGGCTATGCAGACCTCACAGGAGCCATGTTTCCCCACACACAGGAAGGACAGCCACACTACAGTCACACTGTAAATCATATTGATCATAACAACAACAAAATCCACAAAAACTCATGTCAAAAATGTTATAAATTGATTTGCATTTTGAGGGAAATAAGTATTTGACCCCTCTGCAAAACATGACTTCGTACTTGGTGGCAAAACCCTTGTTGGCAATCACAGAGGTCAGACGTTTCTTGTAGTTGGCCACCAGGTTTGCACACATCTCAGGAGGGATTTTTCCCCACTCCTCTTTGCAGATCTTCTCCGAGTCATTAAGGTTTCGAGGCTGACATTTGGCAACTCGAACCTTCAGCCCCCTCCACAGATTTTCTATGGGATTAAGGTCTGGAGACTGGCTAGGCCATTCTAGGACTTTAATGTGCTTCTTCTTGAGCCATTCCTTTGTTGCCTTGGCCGTGTGTTTTAGGTTATTGTCATGCTGGAATACCCATCCACGACCCATTTTCAATGCCCTGGCTGAGATAAGGAGGTTCTCACCCAAGATTTGACGGTACATGGCCCCGTCCATCGTCCCTTTGATGCGGTGAAGTTGTCCTGTCCCCTTAGCAGAAAAACACCCCCAAAGCATAATGTTACCACTTCCATGTTTGACGGTGGGGATGGTGTTCTTGGAGTCATAGGCAGCATTCCCCCTCCTCCAAACACGGCGAGTTGAGTTGATGCCAAAAGAGCACGGTTTTGGTCTCATCTGACCACAACACTTTCACCCAGTTGTCCTCTGAATCATTCAGATTTTCATTGGCAAACTTCAGACGGGCATGTACAGTGGGGCAAAAAAGTATTTAGTCAGCCACCAATTGTGCAAGTTCTCCCACTTAAAAAGATGAGAGGCCTGTAATTTTCATCATAGGTACACTTCAACTATGACAGACAAAATAAGAAGAAAAAAATCCAGAAAATCACATTGTAGGATTTTTAATGAATTTATTTGCAAATTATGGTGGAAAATAAGTATTTGGTCAATAACAAACATTGATCTCAATACTTTGTTATATACCCTTTTTTGGCAATGACAGAGGTCAAACGTTTTCTGTAAGTCTTCACAAGGTTATCACACACTGTTGCTGGTATTTTGGCCCATTCCTCCATGCAGATCTCCTCTAGAGCAGTGATGTTTTGGGGCTGTTGCTGGGCAACACGGACTTTCAACTCCCTCCAAAGATTTTCTATGGGGTTGAGATCTGGAGACTGGCTAGGCCACTCCAGGACCTTGAAATGCTTCTTACGAAGCCACTCCTTCGTTGCCCGGGTGGTGTGTTTGGGATCATTGTCATGCTGAAAGACCCAGCCACGTTTCATCTTCAATGCCCTTGCTGATGGAAGGAGGTTTTCACTCAAAATCTCACGATACATGGCCCCATTCATTCTTTCCTTTACACGGATCAGTCATGCTGGTCCCTTTGCAGAAAAACAGTCCCAAAGCATGATGTTTCCACCCCATGCTTCACAGTAGATATGGTGTTCTTTGGATGCAACTCAGCATTCTTTGTTCTCCAAACACGACGAGTTGAGTTTTTACCAAAAAGTTATATTTTGGTTTCATCTGACCATATGACATTTTCCCAATCTTCTTCTGGATCATCCACATGCTCTCTAGCAAACTTCAGATGGGCCTGGACATGTACTGGCTTAAGCAGGGGGACACGTCTGGCACTGCAGGATTTGAGTCCCTGGCGGCGTAGTGTGTTACTGATGGTAGGCTTTGTTACTTTGGTCCCAGCTCTCTGCAGGTCATTCACTAGGTCCCCCCGTGTGGTTCTGGGGATCTTGCGTGGAGCCCCAGATAGAGGGAGATTATCAGTGGTCTTGTATGTCTTCCATTTCCTAATAATTGCTCCCACAGTTGATTTCTTCAAACCAAGCTGCTTACCTATAGCAGATTCAGTCTTCCCAGCCTGGTGCAGGTCTACAATTTTGTTTCTGGTGTCCTTTGACAGCTCTTTGGTCTTGGCCATAGTGGAGTTTGGAGTGTGACTGTTTGAGGTTGTGGACAGGTGTCTTTTATACTGATAACAAGTTCAAACAGGTGCCATTAATACAGGTAACGTGTGGAGGACAGAGGAGCCTCTTAAAGAAGAAGTTACAGGTCTGTGAGAGCCAGTTTGTAGGAGAGCAAATACTTATTTTCCACCATAATGAGCAAATAAATTCATTACAAATCCTACGATGTGATTTTATGGATTTTTTTTTCTAATTTTGTCTGTCATAGTTGAAGTGTACCTATGATGGAAATTACAGGCATTTCATCTTTTTAAGTCGGAGAACTTGCACAATTGGTGGCTGACTAAAAACTGTTTTGCCCCACTGTATATGTGCTTTCTTGAGCAGGGGGACCTTGCGGGCGCTGCAGGATTTCAGTCCTTCCCGGCGTAGTGTGTTACAAATTATTTTCTTGGTGACTATGGTCCCAGCTGCCTTGAGATCATTGACAAGATCCTCCCGTGTAGTTCTGGGCTGATTCCTCATCATTGCAACTCCACAAGGTGAGATCTTGCATGGAGCCCCAGGCCGAGGGAGATTGACAGTTATTTTGTGTTTCTTCCACTTGCGAATAATCGCACCAACTGTTGTCACCTTTCCACCAAGCTGCTTTGGATTGCTTTGTTGTTATTCTGTCTCTCACTGTTCAAATAAACCTACAATTAAAATTATAGACTGATCATTTCTTTGTCAGTGGGCAAACATACAAAATCAGCAGGGGATCAAATACTTTTTTCCCCTGACTGTATACCGAAGATGTGTACTTTCATGGCATGTCACGCTGATGATCCCTTCAGAAAAAACAGGATATTCCTGCTATGAACAATGCATTCTATATTTGTGAGGATGTTTTACCAATGCAGTTGAAAGTTAGTGACAAAAGAATGTTACATTGACAGTATGCTACAGTATCAGCTTTATGTATTTTCTCTTTATCCCTGATGTGAGAGTCAAGGTCGCAAGTCATTTCTCTGACAAATGGCATATGGGTCCTCAAAATATTACCAGGGAGCTACTGCGCAAACTTGTTCTCTATTCGTTTTTTTTAAAAGCACTTTCTATTCTCATTCCAAGGTTCTAGAAACCCGAGTGACACAAAACAAAACATAAACATAACGCCGAGCCAAGAGGCACGCGGCATGAACAGGAAAGCACTTTGGACAGCAGGGTAGCAAGTACCGAGGCTGAGCCTTAAAAATAATAATAAATAAATGAACCATTTTCATTTTATTTGAGCTTACTGAGCCTGAACAGGTGCTTCTCTACTTCTAATGTAATATCACCTAAGTTCAGGCCAGAAACCCCAGCGCAACGCTTCACCATCCTCCTAGTCTCACAGGAAAACCTGCTGTACTCTACCGTTTCTGTACGATCCCCTATTTTATTCCCTTTTTTAGCCAATCATCCCTTTCTATGAAAGAATGTCTCTTTTCAACTCTTTCAGATATCTCTGTGCATTCAAGTGTGACTAAGTCCCACCTTCTCCCCAGAGAGCCCTTATAGCACACGGAGGACCTCGGCTGGAGGGTGGCTGGCCCACATTCAGGCACTCTTCATATTCAACAGATATTCAAGATTAACACTTGAGGATACGCTTGACAAAATCCAATTTCCTTTCTCTGCTCTCTTTCCCTCTGAAATAGATTTATGACTCTTTGAATTTAAGGAAGAGGGAGTAGTGGTTAAGTCGTGTGGAGGAATGGACCCGTTGATGGTCCACTAGAGGCATAAAAGGCTGAGGCACACACACACACACTTACAGTAATTTTGGTTGCAAGAAACAGCCTTTGGTAAATTGTGGTTTGCTATGCTAGGGAAGGACAGGAGAAATGACATAACTACGAAAAGTAACGCTTGACATAAAAACAACAATGTGCATCCAGTGGGCATGACCTTTCGATTTGGGTGTGTGATTTATATGGAGTAGGGAAAACAAAACGAGGCAGGCCCGGGAGCCAGCTGTACATAAACAAAGCAGGGAAGTTTGATGTGAGGAGGATGACTTGATTGCGGTCGGAAGCGACGTGGCCTCAGATAGCCTTTGTGTGGTGAGCGTGTACACAGAATGCAGCACGTCAAACCCAACAGCTCGGAGACTGTCAATAGAACTTGCAGGCAGGCAGGGTGGAGTCTGTCACCCTGCCATCGCTACGGGGCTTTCCACCTCCCATAGCAGGAGAGAGGGGAAGAGAGGGAAGGAGTCTTTACACGGACTTCACTGCAGCCTGACCTGACTAGGAGGTCCCTAACAGAACACGACACCACAGCTTTGTATTGACAGTACAATGTCACAATCACAGTACAGTTTTCTCAAGCTTACAACATGAGGAAATATTAACCCTGCCTGGTTATATTTTAGCACAGATGTGAGAGCAGAGTCAACATTCCCAGACTGTTTGAGAGTGGAGAGCTAGCGGAGACTTGCCCAGCCCCAGTCAAAAGGGAACGTCACCAAGTTGTAAACACTTCCCGTCAGGAAGGGAGCACTTCCTTAATCCTGGAGCAACCCTCTTGTTCCTTATTTTCCACCAAACAAAAGCAGACAGTCAGTGGCCTGGTTGCTTTACCTTTGGTCCAATCACTGCACCAAGCAATTTATATGGTGGCTGAACTATATTAGGCCTACACCTAGAGACAGAGTAATAAAACAATGTTACATGTCAAACAGTAGTAACTAAAGGATATTAGGGAAGGGAAAACAGCAGGGTAAACTCTCTAACCTTACCCCTAACAAGATCTGTGTCCTACGAAGCCCAGGAGAGACATCAGTGCCCATCCAGTCTACAATGAGAGGTTTGGCTAGTTCCCCAGCGGTGCCTGTGGCTATGGAGACCAGGACCCCAGTGGCAGATACACACACACACTCCAGCCTCAGCACCTATCAGTGAGCACAGGTTATCATAGGTCAGCTCCACTGTGAAGGAAGGGCACAGACCTTAAAGAGATCCACTCTACCTCCCAGATAGTAAATAGAGAAACAGCGCAGCTTAACTCCCCTCTACACTACATCTAAAACACCATGGGATAATGCCTATGCTACACACAAAAAACCCAGCATAGGTCAAATATGGCCAACTACATGGGAAGATCAGCAGTGTTTGGTGTACTCAGAGTTGAGGTTATACAGCTGAAAGCCTAGAGAAATACACAGTGGAACAGCTACAGTAACCCTCTTTAGGAAAAAAAAGCGTTGGGCCAGAAACCAAAAGGTTGTTAGATCGAATCCTCGAGCTGACAAGGTAAAAATATGTTGCTCTGCCCCTGAACAAGGCAGTTAACCCACTATTCCCCGGCAGGCCGTCATTGTAAATAAGAATTTGTACTTAACTGACTTAGTTAAATAAAAGTCCTAGTTAAATAAAAAATATTTTTGGGGGGGGGGTTCCTGGCTCAAGTTCCTGGCTCAAGGGAACGTCGACAGATTTTTCACCTTGTCAGCTTGGGTATTCAAACCAGCAATTTCTTGGTTACTGGCCCAACGCTCTAACCGCTAAAAGCAGGTGAAAACTCCTCTTAACCCATTGTAAACCTCTAGTCATACACCATATGCTACTCAGTAGTTTGAGAATTAGGTATGGTATGCATCATTCAGCTTTCAAAAACAGTCAATTCATGTCGTTATAAAGTTGTATAAACCTCTAGAAACAGTCCACATCAGTATCAATGGATAATCTCTTTCCTGACCAGATCAACATTTCACAACTGAGTTTTGTCCTCGTTTGATTCCTCCATGTGATCCTGTTGTGTAGTCATCTTCCCCATGCGGAATGACATCATCCTGGTGCGTTGGGGCGGGGTGTAATTAAAGTTAGCTGTGTTGGCCCAGCACCAGCAGAGCTCTAGGTTCCTTCCTCCTAAAGAACACTTCCAGGATTCCTGCCTGGGCCATAGGAATTTAGAAAGCATATCCTAACTAACTGATTCCCTGTGCAACTGTTAAGGACAGAATATGATACACCCATAAAATACCACAGAAGGGTATTGTTGTTAGGAGAGAAAAAAAAACATGGCTGCCTAGTCCACCTGGAAATGCATGACCTGTTGCTGGAATACAATATTGGCAGTTGCCAAGGCAGCTGGGACACCTTGAAGAGTTCAACAAATAGATGGCCCTCTTAGACACTTCAGAAAACAACAACATGATTGCGAACTACCCAACAGTCCTCTAACTGGACTACAAGGAGATGCTGCGCCAAAGCAATCCATCTTAGACCAGGCTCAGCTGTAATTATGGGGCAGCGTATCCATAGCAACCAACAACTATTTTTTTCATTTTCTTGTGAAACATACCCAGCGAACATAATAATAAAATGTTTTATTGATAATCTTTAATGAAAAATCAAAATGTTGTACCCCACTATGGATCTAACTAGCTTTCAATTCCACATAGTATCGCTATCTATGCTCTCTGGTCATCATGAACTCATACTTAAAAGAATTTTAAAAACTGTATAGTTATTTGTGTTCTTAAAACTCTGTCGAGCGTTAAAAGTAAAGGGTCAGCATGTTTTAACTTCTACTGTACTCTGTGCCCTCTACTATGTTTGACTGGACCATATTCCATGTGTACCAGAAATATCCCTTTAAGAATGAAAGAGAACATTTAACCTCCCATGGGTGTTACATCTGGAAATGACTTTCACAGAGAAGAAAATTAAGCAGCAATTTACAACCCCTTTCAGGTTTGACACTTAGAAAGCAATTCCTTTCAGACTTCTTCCTTGGCGATACAGTGTAAGTAAACAGGCGTGTGTTTGTGTGGAGGTGAGAGTGGGAGGAGAAGTGCACTTCCTGTAATGCTCTGACATTCAGCTAAAGCCAGCGATCAGAACCTGTCAGCTTCCATCTGATAGTAAGACAGGTATGAGACTGCTCATACGTCTAGAGACACCCACGCGTCACATGATGGATTCTGGTGCCCGTCCAGGAGGTCAGATGCCCGGGTAGTGTTCACGTCCGACATTTCTCCTATCACTACAAGGACTGGGAAAGGAGCAGAGTAGAAAACAGAACAACAAAGTGATAACAGCATTCCCTGCATTCCTGAATCAGGAATGCCAGAGTCAAGGCTTTGAGATAGTGAGGGAATGAGGAAAGGTCAGAACACCAAGCACTTCTAATGTAGAGGCCAGTCAAACAGCCTTGATTTACCCACATACACACACAGCTGCTGGAGGGAAAAGACACACATTCAATCAGACCATCAAACATCAAACCAGATTAGACCAGAAGACAAAGGGATGCGCGGTAAAGCCATAGCATGTTAATTCCATGGGAAATTAAAGAGCGTCGGTTCAAACCCCCACGCGCTGTTGAGACGCTACTCGTAAGCTAATTACACACAACTGTCCCTTCAAGGACTCGGCTAAAGAACACCTGATTGGCTCACAGCGCCTGCTCTGATTCCATTATCTGAGATGTGATTTGGGCTGAGGAGCATGGGGGAGGCTCAGGCAGCTGAGATGTGATCTGGGGTGGGGAGTGTTGGGGAGGCTCAGGCAGCTGAGATGTGTTTTATTTATTTTACCTTTATTTAACTAGGCAAGTCAGTTAAGAACAAATTCTTATTTTCAATGACGCCCTAGGAACATTAGGTTAACTGCCTGTTCAGGGGCAGAACGACAGATGTACCTTGTCAGCTCGGGGGTTTGAACTTGCAACCTTCCGGTTACTAGTCCAACGCTCTAACCACTAGGCTACCCTGCCGCCCCTGCCGATGTGATCTGGGCTGGGGAGCGTTGGGGAGGCTCAGGCAGCTGAGATGTGATCTGGGCTGGGGAGCGTTGGGGAGGCTCAGGCAGCTGAGATGTGATCTGGGCTGGGGAGCGTTGGGGAGGCTCAGGCAGCTGAGATGTGATCTGGGCTGGGGAGCGTTGGGGAGGCTCAGGCAGCTGAGATGTGATCTGGGCTGGGGAGCGTTGGGGAGGCTCAGGCAGCTGAGATGTGATCTGGGCTGGGGAGCGTTGGGGAGGCTCAGGCAGCTGAGATGTGATCTGGGCTGGGGAGCGTTGGGGAGGCTCAGGCAGCTGAGATGTGATCTGGGCTGGGGAGCGTTGGGGAGGCTCAGGCAGCTGAGATGTGATCTGGGCTGGGGAGCGTTGGGGAGGCTCAGGCAGCTGAGATGTGATCTGGGCTGGGGGGCGTTGGGGAGGCTCAGGCAGCTGATGCCCACTTGAAGCAGTCATCATTCCAACACGCTCAAATATACATGTAGAGAAACGTGCGTGTGCAGGGCAAGACAAAGCATAGAAATGAAAGAATGAGTAGAAATGGGATGACAACCGAGATTGGCAATTGAGACGGGAATCGGTCTCAAGGACAGGAATAAAACATGTTAATGACAAAACAAATCAGTCATGGTCTCCCCGGCTGCTAATGCATCACTTGACTTTATGAACCGCTGAGTCAAAGGCTGCTGAAAAGTACATGGAAGAAAAAGGAAATAACCACGCAATAAATCTGTCAAATCTAATGTCTATATTGTGTTTATGATCCTATACTGCGTGATTCTACACATAGATAGTGTACGGAAACCGGCTTATGGACTCAGAGGCCCCATTCACTCAACAGCTTCCGTGGGCCATGGTGGGAACTATAACATGGCCCAAACATGGGCTGCATGGGGTCTCAAGGCCAGAGCAACCCTGGTGTCTAGGACAGTTTATGAATTCAGAAAGCCACACAGCAATATATTTAGCCACATGATTTTATAAGCGAGACTGTTATGCACTGTTTGTTTACACATTTCATAAGCTGTGCCTGGCATCACTTTCATGTGTCCTTGAGAAGTTAGTTAGTGCAGAGTCGAGTAGAGCAGACCATGCCAGGGGGAAGAGCGATGATGAGAGCGTTTAATTAGCTGGATAATAACAGATCATCTCCGTCTACCATGACGGTCTTGTCGTTATAAAACAGGAAAATAACACGTAAACAAAAGAAACAATCAAGCTGGGGCTCTAACCTGTGGCTGGCTCCTATGTGCTCGTCGTCATAAAGGAGAGTCCATAATAGTGCATCAGAATGGACATAATGGGGCAGGCCTAAGTCTCATGTAATCACCATACATTGATGAACTAAGGCTTTCACCCCCACCCCACCCCACCACACCCCACCCCACCCAACCCCACATACACAATTTGAACTGAATGAAAAACCTTTGGAGGCTTGAGATTAGACAAAACACTAGACGGTATAGACTCTGCTATTGGCAGCACAAGCATTAGATAAGCAGTTATATAATTAGCATCCACTAGTCAAGTAATTAAAACATCAATGGGGCTGGGTCTGTAACAAGACAGTGGTGTGGTCCTCTCTTCCTAGCTCGCGCTCCTCCTATAGTCAGCATTCAAACACTTCACTCCAGCCAGTACAATTGACTAGCCTATTAAGTTCCTGTATTGTGTCCATACATAGAGATTGTGAGGTCAACTATAGATCATGTTCAGTGGAAGAAATGCAATTAAGATCAGAATCCTAGCATTCTTTGATATGCTGCCACTACGTTACAAACTGTGAAATATCTTAATAAATAACAGCTCATGTCAGAACTAGGCTGTTTGGAAGCATTATGTTTGGAAGCATTATGCAGCATTATCATAAGATGAACTGCCTGATACTCAAGGCCTGTCTACACCACCCCTCTATCTGAACAGAGAACACATACCGTTTACCGTTTTACCAGCTGAAAATCATATGTTCCCACAGTAAGGGTGCAGCAAGGATCTTACACATCTGGGTTGTTGGTAGAAGGCAATTCCATAGTAACAGAGTGATATGAGACTCTCCGATTTTTCACTTTGAAATGTATGTCAAACAAAAACCTTCGGTTGCAAAGTTACACAAACCATACAACTCTGTGCACAAGGACTACTTTGAACAATTAATGGAAACTTTTACAAAAACACATTTACTTGAAGAACAATGCAGTTGCAAAGTCTGGTAACAGTGACGCTTTGTTTTTATAATTCCGTTACCAAAAGATGACGAACAGTCATATCATCAGCTGCAATTTGACAAGGGCAGAGGCTAGTGCTATTATAATAGAAAATCCTCACCATCAAAACTGACACAAAATTATGTTGACCGTCTTCAAAAAACTTGTGTAGTACATACAGCGTAACACCTGATAAGCCTAGTTGCTTTTACAGGTAGTTCTACTGGAAAAGGAATAGGCTATTCCACGTGTCGTTTCATAACCATCACACTTGGGGTCTCTCACTCTCACTACACCAATGTCAGTTGTGCATCTCAGCAGACAGACCCTACAGGGGTCTAGACAATAGATCCTTCTGGAACAGTACCTGACAACATTACCTTGGCCTGTCTGTCGGAAAAGCCAGCATGTGTAAGGTTGAAGGCCTGTGTTGCCTAGTGATTAAACTCTCGTGGGGACTGTCTGCTCTCTTTATTACTTAGCCCCCACCCCTTCCTCACATTTCACCACAGTACTGAACAAAAATCCGGTCTTCTGACTTAGAGGGATTCCAACTCACCCACCCCTCATATGGATGTGATACAATTTCAGCATATCGTCATGTTCATGTTTGAGAGTGCAACATTTTTAAACCATGTTACAGAACAATCTGCCTGGCTGCCAGCTCCTCCAACATGTGCCCAGTGCAAAAAGGGGGAGACAGAGGCAACAGTATTTTCCTGCTTGAGAATGCCAAAGATCAAAATAAACTCCAATTAACAGGAGACAGCAGTAATCAGTTTAATTAGCCAACAGCAGTCAGTTGCTGTGAGGAAACAGTCTTGTTTCCTGTTATTTTAATTTGGTCAGCTCTGGAACATTGTTCATCATAAATAACAAAATCCCTGCATTGTTGAATGTGATGACAACTGCATACGAGAAACTACTTTCAGAAATTAGAGAGACCATTTCTGAATAGACAAATCACTGTACAATTATTATATGGAGGTTTTTCAAGCTTGCCAATTGCCATGTTCCTTTGCTGTACGACACTGTTTACTGGCATATTTTATGACCACTGGTTGAACTGAAACAAAAAAGCTCCTATGGAACAGCAGGCAAGCACCATCAACACTGAACAGACCGCACCTTACAACAGGAAGTGTGGAGAGAGGAAGTAACCTGTTTAAGGGACTAAGGAATTTCATAACAGAATTGTAAATGTGCAGCACTACTTTGCATACTTGCATAAGGTTTTGGCTGTGCTCTAACTAAACTACTATGATGTTGTCTGGCGTAGTAAGCTTGAGTAAACAAATACCTGGCAACAGGTGATTAGTTAGTGCTTCAGAACAGGGAGTAGTAGACTGAGTTATGCAGCATGGGTGTTGTCAATGTTGAGAAATACTTCTGCGCCTTTTCTCTCACACACACACACACTTTTCCTGGGTCCTCCTCTCCTGCCTGCGCTGGAGGGAGAGGCATGTACATTCATAAACAGAATCACACTCTTACTTAACCTCACTGGCATTGAATGTCTCAGGTTTCTTCCAATGAACCAGTGTGTTCCTAAAAAGCAGTAGGCTTCAAGGCACGTGGTGTACACTGACTGACTGCATAATCATTTTTCCCCCATCTGTCTCTGGTCCACACACTATTTCTGTTGATGACAGGGACAAGAGTAGACTAGGGTAGAGATGATAGAGTTGTAAAAGTGTAGATTTTGCTTGGTGAGCAGAGAGTTGAATGAACCTGGTTTGGATTATTTGAAAACGTGCACTGGGGCACCTTCACACAGGCCCAGTTCAAAGGTGTGAGAGAACAGTGAAATATGCACTGTGTACTTCTGCCGGTTTCAACAATCCATTCCCTGTTTGAATACGTCCCCACATGATGGAACATGTACATGTGATCTGTACACACTTCCTGGAAGCTGAAAATGCCCCAGTTCTTCCATGGCCTGCATACTCACCAGACATGTCACCGATTCAGTGTATTTGGGATGCTCTGGATGGACAGCATGTTCCAGTTCACACAACTTCGCACCGCCATTGAAGAGTAGGACAACATTCCACAATCAACAGCCTGATCATCTCCATGCGTAAGAGATAAATTGTGCTGCATGAGGTAAAAATGGTTGTCACACCAGACACTGACAGGCTATGATCCACACCCCTACCTTGTTTTGTGACCAACAGATTCAGATCTGTATTCCCAGTCCAGTGAAGTCCATAGATTAGGGCCCAATTAATTTATTTCAATTGACGGATTTCCTTACACAAACTGTAACTCAGTCAAATCTTTGAAATTGTTGCATGTGCGTTTATATTTTTTGTAAGCAATTTTTTTTCCACCTTTATTTAACCAGGTAGGCAAGTTGAGAACAAGTTCTCATTTACAATTTTGTTTAGGGTAAATAAAATAAATGGTTATGGCCCATTTTATGTCACTGGAATGTTTTCTTAAAGGGATTTTATGGCATTTCAATGTTTTTTCATACTGGAAGCAGAGACATTGTAAATAAGAATGTGTTCTTAATGGACTTGCCTAATTAAATAAAAATGGGATCCACGTGTTCATCTGACTGGGGAAGATGATGATTAAGGGCTTCTTTGCCAACATCCAGAACAATCCCTTCACAGAAAGGTTAGAGTTTAAAATATTGTAATAAAATTCATACTTGAAGACAGCATGCATCTTCCTTTCACCTACCTACATGCAGGCTACTACACTTCTTCATCCAAACGCTCAGTAAAGATTTTCATATATTGTGCAGCTGCTGTCTGTCTGACTGACCCAGCAATTGATAAACACCTGAAAGAACTACACTGAACAAAATCCACATCTAAAAGTGTTGGTCCCATGTTTCATGAGCTGAAATAAAGGATCCCAAAAATTCTGAATACGCACAAAACAAATTTTGTACATAAATGTACTTTATATCCCCTTAGTGAGCATTTCTCCTTTGCCAAGACAATCCAGCCACCTGACAGGTGTAACGTCAAGAATCTGATTAAACGGCATGATCATTACACAGGTGCAACTTGTGCTGGGGACAATAAAATGTGTAGTTTTGTCACACAACACAATGCCACAGAGGTCTCAAGTTGAGGGAGCGTGTAATTGGCATTCTGACTGCAGGACTGTCCACTAGAGCGGTTGCCGGAGAATTTAAATGTTAATTTCTTTACTATAAGCCGCACCCAACGTTATTTTAGAGAATCTGGCAGTATGTCCAATCAGCCTCACAACTGAACACTGCATCGTGTGGGTGAGCGGTTGTCAACGTTGTGAACATGGTGGTCATGGTATAGGCAGGCATAAGCGACGGACAATGAACACAATTGCATTTTATCAATGGCAATTTGAATGCACCGAGATACCATGAGGCGATCCTGAGGCCCATTGTTGTGCCATTCATCCACCCACCATCACCTCATGTTTCAGCATGATGATTTTTTTTTAAACCTTTATTTAACTAAGTCAGTTAAGAACAAATTCTTATTTTCAATGACGGCCTAGGAAAAGTGGGTTAACTGCCTGTCCAGGGGTCGAATGACAGATTTTGTACCTTGTCAGGTCGGGGATTTGAACTTGCAACCTTTCGGTTACTAGTCCAATACTCTAACCACTAGGCTACCCTGCCGCCCCAGTGCACAATGTTACATAGACCTGTACACATTTCCTGGAAGCGGAAAATACTCATACATGTCACGCATTGAGCACGTTTGGGATGCTCTGGATTGACGTGTATGACAGGTTTTGTTCCAGTTCCCGCCAATATCCAGCAACTTCACACAGCCATTGAAGAGTGGGACAACAATCAACAGCCTGATCAACTGGAAGGAAATGTGTTGCGCTGCAAATGGTCACACCAGATACTAACTGGTTTTCTGATCCATGCCCCTGCTTTTTAAAAGCTATATGTATTCCCAGTCATGTGATATCCATAGATTAGGACAAATTGATTTATTTCAATTAACCGATGAACTCAGTAAAATCGTTCATTGTTGCATGTCGCACTTGTATTTTTGTTCAGTGTAGTCCTGCCGGTTTCAATGATCCATTCCCTTTTTAAGTCCTGACATGACGGAACATGATCTGATCCAACACTTTCAATTTTAACCAATGCGTTTGAATAGTGAAAATGTAAATGCCCACATCACATGACTATTGAACCATCTCTTTAAATTGAACCTAGGTGGATAGATTGTAATTTAGACTTCTTCAAATTTTTGTAGGCTATGACGGAACATATGCTACAATGTTACTGGTGTTGGATATTGGAGGGGTAGGCTAAAGGCAAAAATACATTTTTTAAAAACGTACCTTTTCTTTATTCTCATTTTCAGGAGGCGGTGACGTGGGAGATTTAACGTTCCCAACAGCAACAGCTTGGGCAACGATACCGCTGCCCGGAGCAGAGTTGCTTTTCTCGATTGTTTCCACCTTTATAAGCCGGTGCTTTGGTGACACATACTTTATGTCCGGTGACCCCCCACAGCCCAGACCAGTTCCAAACGAAATATTTCCTCCCGTGTACGGATCTTCGAAGTCCAGTTCCTTTTGTAGTTTGTAAGCAGCAAGAATGTCCGGCTGTGCGGGGCTTGGATGTTGGTAGCCAGGCGTACCAGTCACAGCGGCGTGACAATGTCTGTAGTCCGGTTTCGGGGGCGCCGGAGGTGGTGCTTTGGTAGTTTTGAATCCTAGGTGTTCCCTGAACCATCTGGCCATGCTGCCAGTGCATTGCTCACAAGTCTATATAAATATTTCGTTTCACCTTTCCTGACAATAACCTCTTTTCATGAGCGTTGTATTTCTATAGGTCACCTCGACTGGCTTCTGAAATGTTTCTACAGCTCCTACTCTGTCCGTAGATACTGCGCTGACCAAGAGAACACAGCCACATGTACTTTCTGAGGTCCCGCAACTCTGACACTTTCGCTCTGACAGCAGAGCGCTCTTGGCTGTGGCGAGTCCTCTCCGCAACATGGGAGAGCGCTTTTGCAAGCGTGGGATACGTTTCCCTGTCCTCATACCTGAGAACATTCACTGCCACCTACCGGACGGATGTTAATTTAGCCTACTAAATGCTTGGTTTTACTTGTAATATCCGTGAGGTCGTGACATTGTCCTTGTTTGTTTCTTAATAGTATGCTGCAGCTGTTGTAGTGGACAACTTAGTCAAAAATCCGAGCCACTAACATGTGGGATTACAAAATGTTTAAAAACGCGTGCATAACGGCTATTTAGTGGTAGACCTTGGTTGGGTGTTTTGCCTATTTAAAAGCAATAGAGAAAAAAAATCCACAGGCAGACCTGATTACTGTAGCATATAATTGTTCCAAGGTGCAAACCGTGAACATACCAAGAACTCCATACCCGTGCATTCCTACTTCCTGGTCACCTGTGTGCATATACATGTGAAAGTGACCCATCATACAGTGCCAAGTGTGTACAAGTGTAGTGTACAAATGAAGTGCAATACAATGACAAAGTGTAGACTACAACCACAAGGCCAAAAAAGTTCCTTCAATGATTAATGTGGATGAGAATCATGTGAAGTACAGGGAGGCTGCCTTCAGTACCATGGGAGTTCCTTGTCCCTCTTCATCCCCATGTGTATATGCAAGACCAAGGATTGTTCAATTACAGTACAGTTGGACTGAAGGGTAAAATGCCCTACTCATGCAAACTGCTTTCACCTCCAGATGGCCATTGAAGCCTGATCGGATTGCATTGCAAATTACCAGTGAGGAGAAAGAGGTTAGTGCAGGCACTACAGTCCCATCACAAATCCCTCCCCTACAGCAACGTTTATCTAGACTAGAGCATTGGGCTATGCTCCCACAAACAGGGGAAATTCTGTAATTAATATCTGTAAGATCCAGTATTTAATGAAAACTGAAACTCCTAAACTAGCACACTGTTTGGAAATTGCATTCTGTGTACACTTGTCTGGAACTGCATCGCTAAAGGATCACTGCCACTACCTCACTTTCCAACCAATGTGGAAGAATTCAGGAGCAGACTGAAGTATAGGGGCAATTCAGCATTACTTGGAGGACAATGGAACTTGCATCACCACAAAACAGGCAGAGAGATCACTTTCTAAGTCTCCAAGGTCTGCTGCCCCATCAGAGGGACCTTGAGATCATGTGGTAAACTAATTGACTTTACAATCAGAGCAGACAAGTCTCATTTCCTTTAGATGGTGACGCATCACAGCAACAGCCCACATTAGCAGAAGCAGTGTTTTTTTATGACGCAATATTTAATAACTCCACACCCCCAGGCAAGGAGCACAATGTGCAGCTAGGAGTTTAACCCTGAAAAGGCCCCTGGGAGAGGCAGCAGCGCCATGCACTGAATATAGATTTTTGTATTTTCCCCTTTGCTGAAATCTTGCCATACACTTTGAAGGCGGGTGGAGTAATTCCTTTTATCCCATCTGTTTCACTTTGATCACTTGTTTTTAGTTAAACACCCCCCCCCCCATGCACGAGTCTGCTGTGGATGCCAATGTGGTGCTTACCATGACAACATATCACATACATTAATCTTGCTTTTTAAAATCAAGACAAGCCATTGAAAACTAAATATTTATTTAAAAATGGTTTATAAAGTGCTAAAAACACAGGGTAAATCAATCGTGTCAACAGTGAGAGTTGGACAGTTTGTTGATGTAGGCGTAAGCCCTGGTAGATGTCAGCTCTGGGAGACAGCTGACCCTGAGTAGCTTGACATTGTCATACTTCTGCTTGATTGACTGGAGAAAAAAATAAGTTTCAGTTAAACATTGCCGTGTGGCCCTACAGTACATCACTGGGCTAGGAGTCATCTAAAGGCTGGGCTCACCAACTGCTTCATGCTGCCATCACTCAAGCGCTCCAGCATCTTGGCAATGCATTGCATCACAGGTAGCAGAGAGACCTCTGTGTAGCCTGTGTAGTGCTGTAGGGCTGGGGTCTATGGAGCAAACGTTAAGTATCAATTCAGTGACAACAGAACAGTGTTGAAGTTGACACACATCACTTCATAACTGTAGATTTATCAGGAATCCTAAGCCAAAGAAATCTAATGGATTATGGGTTAGAAGTGTCTAGTTTCATACACTTCCCATAAGTCAAAGTATTCATTGCTCATAACTGACCCATTCATAACCAGCAGAATCATGAAGGATCCTGGATGATAAAGCAAGAGCTGCTGCAGCGGTCAGGGATGGTGGATGGTGAACTGAGGCATAGTCCAGAAGGGTCAGCTCCAGCAGGTATTTAGCCAGCCCATAACCAACAGGCTGAAGCTAGAAGATAAATGTACTGGCATGCAATATCATGTTGCCATGTGGCTCTGAACCAATGGTCACTTAAATAGCTGGTCAGCAAGTACAATTAAGGAATAAACAAAAAGGTTGTCAGCACAGCATGAAGCAAATTGGGTGAGTTTGCGTCAGGAGAGCTAAACAATGTGTATTAGATTTTCAAATTCAAAAACTCACCTTCCCAACCTTGGAAGCTCTCCTTAGAAAGTGAACTGGTGGTGGTCGTCCCAGTTCATAGTTCAAGGCTTTCAGAATGGTAACTTCCATCAAGCGTATCTCAGCACAGGAGTAGGTGAAGTCTGTTATATGGGCAAAGTCCTTCACCAAGGGAGGAGCGATTTCCTCGTACTTGGAAGCGATGAGCATCGCAGTGACACCAACCAGTTGCAGAGACTTCGTTGGCACTGGATAGTCCTGAGCAAAAGAGAAAACGATGGATAAAAAAATAAACACATAAAGTCAAATGTATCCGACCATCAGAGGAAAAACAAGCCATACCTGGAGAAAGCGGTCAATGATCCCAACAGTCATGTAGAGGGTCTCCTGGTGCAGTCTGAACTGCTTCTGGACCTGTACCAGCCAGTCAACTAGAATACTCCGCATGCTCCCAGTCACATCACAACCCTCCAGATGACATGGTTTTATAGCCATGGCAACCTGTCACACAGTAAGAGAGGGGTCTGTGGCGAGACACAGGATCTTGACTAATAATGGTTCATGTAGTGAAAAAGGGAAACCGGTGTTGCCTCTTTGACAACCCAAATAAAATCAAGTCACATGAAATTGAATTAGGCTCAGAACAAACGAGAGATAGTTGAAATTAGTCCCAAAACCTCCAGGTTCCTTAGATGAGCGTAAATGTCCTTCACATAGTCACTGCACAGCAAGGAGTCGCCCGCGTCTGCGGAGTCCACATCTGGGATGTTGAGCAGGGCATGTGAGAAGGCCTGTGGCACATTGAGCCCCTCGTCCCGAGTGGCCTCTTGGCTCGGAGGCTGCTCAGGGGCAGCTGCAATGGGCTTGGCCTAAAGAACAACAAGATATAGAGAAGTGGATGGAATTCTCTGTGAAGCTGAACTACAGACAACGAGTGCACAACATCCATGACGAGATGACAACTCAGATTTTAACATATTGGATTAACATGAGACATTTACATAGAGTAGTGATGTGTATCTAACTACAGCCAAGCCCGGCTTCAACCTTCTCTCCTTAAAATCTCACCTGTCTGACCAGATCACAGTTGCCAGCCCCAGTGTTCGCCTTTGAAATAACATGGACTCTTTCAGTGGCACTCTGCTTACATTGAGCTGGTTTGACGGGAACAGACGTCTGTTTCTCAGGAAAATAAAACACAGATAATTATTGAAACGTTGTACCAAAAACTGAACCACACCGTAATTAAAATGTATTAATTGAAAAAAAAAAAAAAATTACATTTGTTTTAATCCCTTTGGCGTTGTTCAGTTTGCTTGCTACATTTCCCAAAGGCACCCTGGACCTCAGGCCATATGAGGTGGCAGGTTTTCCTGGTAAGGAAACATTCTCCTCTGACTTGGTCTGGACCTTCAATTCAACATTTAAAAGCACAATTATGAGTTTGTCCAACAGTAGCCCATCACTTGTTTTAAGTATATTTACAAATACTAAAATAGCAATGTATATTTTGGGTTAATACATGGAAGACGAGGCATTCATAATATTCTTCAATTACCCAATGGGCATAAATTAAGTGAAATGTCTACTGAACAGAAGGAAATATCCTAGCTCTTGAGAACCTAAGGCCATACACAAGGGATAGAAATATCCCAGAGAGTGCCTTCACAGTAGCAAAATAAGAATGGTTGATTACCTCAAGATGAGACAGCCACATGACAAATTACAACATTCTTGTACCCCAGTAAAACCAATGACATATGGTTAGGCTAATAGTGAACTATCAAAGCATCAGTCATACCTTTACATTTGGAACTGCACATGTCTCCTGATTGGTAGTGTTGGTCTCTTTCACAGGCAATTTGGACCTCAAGTTGTAAGGCATTGAGACAACAGGTTTTGCAGTAATAATGGTCTCTTCTGGCCTTGCTTTTCAGGTTAGGGCCACCTATAACAGATCTATAGAATATTTATCCTTCTTCAGAACAAAAAAATACACTGTACCAGCCCATCAACAAAGTTGATGGAAACCCATAGGCTAATTTATCACTGACCTGTACTCAGGGGTAGACATAACGATATATAGTAAATCTGTCTCCATCCATTTAGTACAATGTTATGCATTTGCAACATGTGTGACATGTCACATTCCAATTTGTAGGGCTTAACATTAGCTAGGTGGCTAACACTAATGTTAGCTAGGTTATGAGTTAGGTTTGGGGTTAGTTAACATGCCAAGTAGTTGCAAAGTATCTAAATAGCGGTTCAAAGTTGCTAATTAAACTAAAATGTTAAAGTTGTCTGATGAGATTTGAACACGCAACCTTTGGGTTGCTAGACATTCCCACACACCCTCCTTACAATTTTGCCTTAAGTAAGCTTGTCTTACGGAGCCATAACAAAATGTAACATATAATAGTGTCCCAGATTTACGTTTACTATGGTACGTCTAGTCTATGACAGCAGGCAGCATGCACTAGTAGCAAACTTTGCACTGGCAGTAGCCTACTGCAGCCAAATATGTATATATAAATCATTGACAGTAGCTTACATGCGTTATTCTAGAAGCCACAAGGAACAATAACCCGCAAAAGAACAAAGAGCGCTGGGGTTCAACTTCACTGAGATTCAATGACATTTACAGCTGCCATGTAGTGCGTTCACAGCAACAGCTGTGTTCAATGACATTGATTAGAAATTAGACTCATGCTGCGTTCGTGTAACCACATACGACTGGGAAAGATCCAATAGAACGGCCCTCCAACTGGTAATTACTAGTTGGAAACTTCTATATAATCCTCATGCCGCGTTTAAGTACCAGTCGGAATGTTTTACTTGCTTACTGGTTGTAGTTATACACGTGACGTGCAAGTCAGAAATTGAGTTTTTCTAGTTCGGACTAGCACATGAACGTGGCATGACCTCTGACATCACCTATTAAGGAAATTACCGCGATTATATCATTTTTGGCAGTTAAATGCAAAAACAAAACATTATTTATAAAAGGCAATCTATTAAAAAATATATGTTAACACTAATTTATTTACAAGCATGATAGCTGTACTTTCAGTTTTCTGGTTTATGCAGCTGGTTGGCCATTAGCCAATTGGCGTTTCTCAATGAGTTCAAAACACGCGAATCATTTACGACGTCACAACTGGTAAATTCCCAACTCCTACTTCTTTCCGAATGCACCATAAATCCATAATTTAAAAATCAATTATCTAGGGCTAGGCTACTTCAACTGCGCTTAGACAAGCGTCTTTTGACATCAGATATTTTTCAGAGCTGATCTGATTGGTCAAATTTGGCAAATTAGTGAAAAAAATATCAGAATTGGGCTGCCTTTCTAAACGCAGCCTTCTAGCTTTTACACACAGGACCAGACGACTGAACTGCATGTAGGACAAATTCCCGTTGCCCCTGACCTCTGGGCCCCGACCCATCATAATATAGTGGGCTAGTTTATGAAAATTAGATCATTAATATGATTCACAGTTTCATAGAGTATATTTGAGTAGTTCAGAGATATTTTCAGAGACCCCCTATAAATCTTTAAAAACATGTTTTTGATTGCCCTATAACTTCTACCACTGTACGTTTGAATTAGTCATTGGTTCCCTGCAACACTTGAAATGTGTTATGAATGGGTTTGCATTTAGATGTTTTAAAAATGGATCAAAATTAAAATCAATGGTCTTGCAGTATTGATTCATTATGACACACAGTTTATGCTTTTGTTCTTAAGCTCCTCTGTGAAGCCCCAGTGTTCACACAGATGTGAAGGTAAGTGGTTGGAGAAGTCAGAGGGAGAGGGAGATTACAGTACAGAGCCTGCTTTATGTTGATAGGCTTTATACAGTGCCTTGCGAAAGTATTCGGCCCCCTTGAACTTTGCGACCTTTTGCCACATTTCAGGCTTCAAACATAAAGATATAAAACTGTATTTTTTTGTGAATAATCAACAACAAGTGGGACACAATCATGAAGTGGAATGACATTTATTGGATATTTCAAACTTTTTTAACAAATCAAAAACTGAAAAATTGGGCGTGCAAAATTATTCAGCCCCTTTACTTTCAGTGCAGCAAACTCTCTCCAGAAGTTCAGTGAGGATCTCTGAATGATCCAATGTTGACCTAAATGACTAATGATGATAAATACAATCCACCTGTGTGTAATCAAGTCTCCGTATAAATGCACCTGCACTGTGATAGTCTCAGGTCCGTTAAAAGCGCAGAGAGCATCATGAAGAACAAGGAACACACCAGGCAGGTCCGAGATACTGTTGTGAAGAAGTTTAAAGCCGGATTTGGATACAAAAAGATTTCCCAAGCTTTAAACATCCCAAGGAGCACTGTGCAAGCGATAATATTGAAATGGAAGAAGTATCAGACCACTGCAAATCTACCAAGACCTGGCCGTCCCTCTAAACTTTCAGCTCATACAAGGAGAAGACTGATCAGAGATGCAGCCAAGAGGCCCATGATCACTCTGGATGAACTGCAGAGATCTACAGCTGAGGTGGGAGACTCTGTCCATAGGACAACAATCAGTCGTATATTGCACAAATCTGGCCTTTATGGAAGAGTGGCAAGAAGAAAGCCATTTCTTAAAGATATCCATAAAAAGTGTTGTTTAAAGTTTGCCACAAGCCACCTGGGAGACACACCAAACATGTGGAAGAAGGTGCTCTGGTCAGATGAAACCAAAATTGAACTTTTTGGCAACAATGCAAAACGTTATGTTTGGCGTAAAAGCAACACAGCTCATCACCCTGAACACACCATCCCCACTGTCAAACATGGTGGTGGCAGCATCATGGTTTGGGCCTGCTTTTCTTCAGCAGGGACAGGGAAGATGGTTAAAATTGATGGGAAGATGGATGGAGCCAAATACAGGACCATTCTGGAAGAAAACCTGATGGAGTCTGCAAAAGACCTGAGACTGGGACGGAGATTTGTCTTCCAACAAGACAATGATCCAAAACATAAAGCAAAATCTACAATGGAATGGTTCAAAAATAAACATATCCAGGTGTTAGAATGGCCAAGTCAAAGTCCAGACCTGAATCCAATCGAGAATCTGTGGAAAGAACTGAAAACTGCTGTTCACAAATGCTCTCCATCCAACCTCACTGAGCTCGAGCTGTTTTGCAAGGAGGAATGGGAAAAAATTTCAGTCTCTCGATGTGCAAAACTGATAGAGACATACCCCAAGCGACTTACAGCTGTAATCGCAGCAAAAGGTGGCGCTACAAAGTATTAACTTAAGGGGGCTGAATAATTTTGCATCCCAATTTTTCAGTTTTTGATTTGTTTAAAAAGTTTGAAATATCCAATAAATGTCGTTCCACTTCATGATTGTGTCCCACTTGTTGTTGATTCTTCACAAATAAATAGTTTTATATCTTTATGTTTGAAGCCTGAAATGTGGCAAAAGGTCGCAAAGTTCAAGGGGGCCGAATACTTTCGCAAGGCACTGTATCTCCTGATACGAGAACACACAGGCATGCAGGCACACACACACACACACACACACACACACGCGCTGAATATCAGACTGTTTTCCTACCTACAGTACCTTGGGTATTGTCGCTGGCATTTCAGTTTCAAGTCATGCAACAACAACATACTCTCATTTAGCAAACTGAGCTCTTTGAGAAACATCAATAATTCAAACAGTTTTATATCGGGTAAACACTGCAGCCTGCAAATCTCACTCCACCCTCCACTGGTCTGACTGCATTCATACAAACAAGAAATGAGTACTGGGTCAAGTAAGGCACTGGCCACCAATATCTACAACTGCTAAGCCTACCCAGAGGCCACGGGATCTGTAACCAGCTTTAATTATGTAATACAGTAATGTAAGCTGCTTAGCAGATGCTTTTATCCAAAGTAACTTACTGTGCAATGAGTACTTACATGTGTAGTATGTGTTTGTGGTCCCAGTGGGATTTGAACCCATGACATCTGCATAGCTAGCACCCCACTCTAAACATCAGTTATAAAGGCAGCGTATGGACAGTCTATATTCTCCAGCTGTCCATATTCTCCATATTCTCTGTACAAAGTCTGCCTCGTCAGTCAAGTCAGGCGACTGAGGCTATGAATATAAACATGATATAAACCTGTGGTTCCAACTTCCAACCTAGCACAGCATACATACAGAGGTAAGAGTGTCATACGGGTGGCAGGTAGCCTAGTGGTTAGAGCTTTGGACCAGTAACCAAAAGGTTGCTAGATTGAATCCCTGAGCTGACAAGGTAAAAATCTGTCATTCTGCCCCTGAACAAGGTAGTTAACCCACTGTTCCTAGGCCATAATTGAAAATAAGAATTTGTTCTTAACTGACTTGCCTAGTTAAATAAAGGTCAAGTCAATTTTAAAATTCGCTTTGTCCACTGTTTCCCCAGTAAAGCATCAATATTGCAATGCAGCTCTGCTCTAGTGCAGTTCATGTCTCTTATTTGATCCCGCTGCAGGCGGACAGGTCCCCCACGTCCGCTTTCGCTGTTTGATTGCATTGCTTTGTTTGCTATCCCATTCCTGTCAATCAACATGGAGACCAGATAAACACAGATCATCACAAGCCAAGGGCAGAGGCAGGTGGCTCCAGCAGTTCATTCAACATCACAGTGGCTGTCACCTGTGGTCACTAGTTCCATAGAGCCACCTAGCAGGTGAGATGAAATGCAGTATTAATGTTTCCTGTTCCGTGAGGGCGGACAGGGATAGATTACTACTCTGATTCATGTGTTGTTCTCTGCCTGGGCCCAGCTGTACATAGGTATGAGGAATGAGATAAGAGTATATTCATATATCGTTTATTATGGAGTCATCTCAGATGTGTTCTATATGCAATGAAAACAGGTGTTGCTTGGCTTGACCTCCTTCTTGTGAAAGTCCTTATGTTCCTAATGTGAAATAATGGTATTGAATCGAATTGTCTGTAGCTTGAGTGTTATTCCACTAGTTAGTCTTTCTTTGTTCTCAATGTGTACTCTGTTTTCATGGGGCCACATCACAGTGCCTATGCATTATTTTAGGTGGACCGTCTGTGATGCAGAACGTTCTGACTCAATGACTCATGGCAGGGCCCGCGATGTCCGTCTCTCAATTCTCCTCTCAGCCCTGTTAGTCTTTTATCCCATTTGACCTGATGGCTTATTCACATTTATGAAGGCCAGCTGGGTAATGGGGGTCTATATTTAGATATTGCTCTGATTATGGTTATTGATCATGTTTTCACCATTATCTGTGAGGTTCAATATGATCCAGAGGCAACAATGTTCTAATGACAAAATCCTCTCCCATCTTCAATAAGGCTCCTCTCTTGAAGATTTGCGTGAGAAATCTCCCTCACAGTCAAATATTATTCCTGAGCCTCTCTGCAATCTAAAATGCTTCAGATGTTTGCTTTTTGAAGTGATAATCCCATATGATAGACCTAAGTAGAACACTAGGACTACCTGCTGGGATGGCCTACTTTTTCTTAGGGGAATTAGGGTGCTTCTCAAACACTCTCGAAAATCATATAGGCCTATCATATGAAAGGAGTACAGATCATAAAACAGTGTTATTTTAAGGTAGAATCCACAGGGTGACTCTTAGGGGGCGTGGCTCTCCACTTGCTTGTGTGACGTTGTGCAGGTTTGACTCTCCCTATGCGGCAGCTCCCCCCCCATCTCATTGGTAGTTGGTGCTGGATATACAAGCAAAAAGGCTCTCTCTCTTTCTCTCTTTGCTCTCTCTCTCTCTCTCTCTCTCACTGACCCACTCACTCACTCACCCACTCACTCACTCACCCACCCACTCTCTCTCAATTCAATTCAATTCGATTTAATTCAATGGGCTTTATTGGTATGGGAAACACGTTTACATTGCCAATGCCATTGAAATGGATAAACAAAAGTGCAATAAACAATACAAAGTGAATAGTAAATATTACACTCACACAAGTACCAAACGAATAAAGACATTTCAAATGTCATATTATGTTTATATACAGTGTTGTAGCAATGTGCAAATAGTTAAAGTACAGATGGGTTGTATTTAGAATGGTGTTTGTTCTTCACTGGTTGCCCTTTTCTTGTGGCAACAGGTCACAAATCTTGCTGCTGTGATTGCACACTGTGGTATTTCACCCAAAAGGAGTTTATCAATATTTATCAAGATATGGGAGTTTATCAATAATATTATCAATATTATCAATATTAAAATCCAAACTTGGATTTGTTTTCACATTTTTTGTGGGTCTGTGTAATCTGAGGGATTGTGTATCTAAAATGGTTATACATTTGGCAGGAGGTTAGGAAGTGCAGCTCAGTTTCCACCTCATTTTGCGGGCAGTGTGCACATAGCCTGTCTTCTCTCGAGAGCCAGGTCTGCCTACGGCAACCTTTCACAATAGCAAGGCTATGCTCACTGGGTCTGCACATAGTCAAACGCTTTCCTTCATTTTGTGTCAGTCACAGTGGTCAGGTATTCTGCCACCGTGTATTCTCTGTCTAAAAGCATTATAGTTTGCTCAGTTTATTTTTTATTCTTTCCAATGTGTCACGGTAATTATATATATTTTTTCTCATGATTTGGTTGGGTCTATTTGTGTTGCTGTCCTGGGGCTCTGTGGGGTCTGTTTGTGTTTGTGAACAGAGCCCCAGGACCAGCTTGCTTAGGGGACTCTTCTCCAGGTTCATCTCTCTGTAGGTGATGGCTTTGTTATGGAAGTTTTGGGAATGCTTCCTTTTTGGTGGTTGTAGAATTTAACATCTTTTTTCTGGATTTTGATCATTAGCGGGTATCGGCCTAATTCTGGTGTTTTACATTGTACACTGAGAATACTTTTGTGAGTTCTTGGTTGGTGAGCAGACCCCGGATCTCACAACCATAAAGGGCAATGGGTTCTATAACTGATTCAAGTTTTTTTTTGCCAGATCATAATTGTTATGTCAAATTTTATGTTCCTTTTGATGGCATAGAAGGTCCTTCTTGCCTTGTCACTCAGATCATTCACAGCTTTGTGGAAGTTACCTGTGGCGCTGATGTTTAGGCCGAGCTTTCCGGGCAACTGTTCATCTGACCACTTTTTTATAGACCGAGTCACTGGTGCTTCCTGCTTTAAATTTAGCTTGTAAGCAGGAATCAGGAGGATAAAGTTGTGGTCAGATTTACCAAATGGAGGGCGAGGGAGAACTTTGTACGCGTCTCTGTGTGTGGAGTACAGGTGATCTAGAATCTGGTTGCACTTTACATGTTGATGGAAATTTGGTAGAACTAATTTAAGTTTCCCTGCATTAAAGTCTCCGGCCAATAGGAGCGCCGCCTCTGGGTGAGTGGTTTCCTGTTTGCTTATTTCCTTATACAGCTGACTGAGTGCGGTCTTAGTGCCAGCATCTGTCTATGGTGGTAAATAAACAGTATAGCTGAAAACTCTCTAGGCAAGTAGTGTGGCCTGCAATTTATCACAATGTACTCTACTTCAGGCGAGCAAAATCTAGAGACTTCCTTAGATTTCGAGCACCAGCTGTTGTTTACAAATATGCACATACCGCCCACACCTCGTATTACCGGAGTGTGCTGTTCTATCTTGCCAGTGCAGCATGTATCCCGCTAGCTGAATATCCATGTCGTCATTCAGCCACGATTCTGTGAAGCACAGGATATTACAGTTTTTGATGTCCCGATGGTAGGATATTCGTGATCGTACCTCGTCTAGTTTATTGTCCAATGATTGCACGTTGGTGAGTAGTATTGACGGGAATGGCAGCTTTCCCAGCATTCCCAACATGTTCCGGGATTCTTCCGATGGCATTGAGGAGTACACCACATCAGTCACTGGCTTTATCAATAAGTGCATTAAAGACGTCGTCCCCACAGTGACTGTACGTACATACCCCAACCAGAAGCCATGGATTACAGGCAACATTCGCACTGAGCTAAAGGGTAGAGCTGCCGCTTTCAAGGTGCAGGACTCTAACCTGGAAGCTTACACTTCTATGCTCGCTTCAAGGAAACAACACTAAGGCATGCATGAGAGCATCAGTTGTTCCGGACGACTGTGTGATCACGCTCTCCGTAGCCGACGTGAGTAAAACCTTTAAACAGGTCAACATACACAAGGCTGCGGGGCCAGACGGATTACCAGGACGTTGGTCTCCGGGCATGTGCTGACTAACTGGCAGGTGTCTTCACTGACATTTTCAACTTGGCAATGATTAAGTCTGTAATACCAACATGTTTTAAGCAGACCACCATAGCCCCTGTGTCCAAGAACACAAAGGCAACCTGCCTAAATGACTACAGACCCGTAGCACTCACGTCCGTAGCCATGAAGTGCGTTGAAAGGTTGGTAATGGCTCACATCAACACCATTATCCCAGAAACCCTAGACCCACTCCAATTTGCATACCGCCCAAACAGACCCACAGATGATGCAATCTCTATTGCACTCCACACTGCCCTTTCCCACCTGGACAAAAGGAACACTTATGTGAGAATCCTATTCATTGACTACAGCTCAGCGTTCAACACCATAGTACCCTCAAAGCTCATCACTAAGCTAAGGATCCTGGGACTAAACACCTCCCTCTGCAACTGGATCCTGGACCTCCTGACGGGCCCCAGGTGGTGAGGGTAGGTAGGAACACATCTGCCACACTGATCCTCAATACTGGACCTCCCCAGAGGTGCATGCCCAGTCCCCTCCAGTACTCCCTGTTCACCCACGACTGCATGGCCAGGCATGACTCCAACACCATCATTAAGTTTGCAGAGGACATAACAGTGGTAGGGCTGATCACTGACAACGACGAGACAGCCTGTAGGGAGGAAGTCAGAGACCTGGCCGGGTGGTGCCAGAATAACAACCTATCCCTCAACGTAACCAAGACTAAGGACATTATTGTGGACTACAGGAAAAGGAAGACCGAGCACGCCCCCATTCTCATCGATGAGGCTGTAGTGGAGCAGGTTGAGAGCTCCAAGTTCCTTGGTGTCCACAACAACAACAAACTAGAATGGTCCAAACACACCAAGACAGTCGTGAAGAGGGCACGACAAAGCCTATTCCCCCTCAGGAAACGAAAAAGATTTGGCATGGGTCGTGAGATCCTCAAAAGGTTCTACAGCTGCAACATCAAGAGCACTGGTTGCATCACTGCCTGGTACGGCAATTACTCGGCCTCTGACCGCAAGGCACTACAGAGGGTAGTGCGTACTGCCCAATACATCACTGGGGCTAAGCTGCCTACCATCCAGGATCTCTACACCAGGCGGTGTCAGAGGAAGGCCCTAAAAATGGTCAAAGACCCCAGCCACAGACTGTTCTCTCTACTATCGCATGGCAAGCGGTAGTCTAGGACAAAAAGGCTTCTCAACAGTTTTTACCCCCAAGCCATAAGACTCCTGAACAGGTAATAAAATGGCAACCCGGACTATTTGCTTTGTGTGCCTCCCCCAACCCCTCTTTTTACGCTTCTGCTACTCTCTGTTTATCATATATGCATAGTCACTTTAACTATACATTCATGTACATACTACCTCAATTGGGCCGACCAACCAGTGCTCCCGCACATTGGCTAACCAGGCTATCTGCATTGTGTCCCACACACCACCCGTCAACCCCTCTTTTATGCTACTGCTCTCTGTTCATCAAATATGCATCGTCACTTTAACCATATCTACATGTACATACTATACTACCTCAATCAGCGTGACTAACCGGTGTCTGTATGTAGCCTCGCTACTTTTATAGCCTCGCTACTGTATAAAGCCTGTCTTTTTACTGTTGTTTTATTTCTTTACCTACCTATTGTTCACCTAATATGTTTTTTGCACTATTGGTTAGAGCCTGTAAGTAAGCATTTCACTGTAAGGTCTACACCTGTTGTATTCGGCGCACGTGACAAATACATTGGATTTGATTTGAGGTATGTATCGGTTTTTGTGTGCTCTAGGGGAACGGTATCTAGATGGAATTTGTATTTATGGTCCTGGCGACTGGACCTTTTTTGGAACACTATTATTTTTGTCTTGCTGAGATTTACTGTCAGGGCCCAGGTCTGACAGAATCTGTGCAGAAGATTTGGTGCTGCTGTAGGCCCTCTTTGGTTGGGGACAGAAGCACTAGATCATCAGAAAACAGTAGACATTTGACTTCAGATTCTACTAGGGTGAGGCCAGGTGCTGCAGACTTTTCTAGTGCCCTTGTTATAGAGCCAAAAAGATTGGAGAAGTGGTTTATCCACACATCTCCGTTTTAGATAGATAACTCTTCGTATGGTTGTTTGTTTAGTGTGTTCCAATTTTTCCAGAATTGATTAGATTCTATGGATTCTTCAATTACATTGAGCTGATTTCTGATGTGCTGTTCTATCTTTTTCCGTAGTGTATTTCTGTATTGTTTTAGTGATTCACCATAGTGAAGGCAAAACTCAGGTTTTCTGGGTCTCTATGTTTTTAGTTGAATAGGTTTCTAAATTTCTTTCTTAGGTTTTTGCATTCTTCATCAAACCGTTTGTCATTGTTATACATTTTCTCAGATTTGATTAGGAAGCTGAAAGGTCAAATATTCTGTTTAGGCTTTCTACTGCCAAGTTTACACATTCACTATTACAGTGAAATGTTTTGTCCAGGACGTTATCTAAAAGGGATTGAATTTGTTGTTGCCTAATTGTTTTTTGGTAGGTTTCTACACTAATTTCCTTCCATCTATAGCATTTCTTAATATTATGCAGTTCCTTTGGCTTTGATGCCTCGTGATTGAGTATTGCTCTCTACAGGTAGACTGTGATTTTGCTGTGATCTGATAGGGGTGTAAGTGGGCTGACTGTGAACGCTCTCTCTCTCACTCACACACACTCTCTCTCTCTCTTACCCTCTTTACATATCAGATGACAGCAGCAGTGTCACAGTAAAACTTCAGTCTAGTCAATTATTTAGAAGATGTCTCCCTATTGACTGATCATCGTGCCACTAGAGACGTGTGCCAGGCCTCTATTCTCCCAGGCACATGGAACACAGAGGTTGACGTGTTACCTATTGAACCCTCCTAAGTATGTCACCCATTTCCACAGGATTCAGACAGCAGACATATCTCCCAGTCAGTAGTTTCTCAGCTGTGTGGTTTACAGGCTGGCAACAAAAAGAAATGGAGCATTGGGAAATGTGGTATCTGTATTTATGAAGAGCTGAGATGAAAAGAACAGGATCCCATTTGAATATAACCTGCTCCAAGAAGACCCCGGCTCTTAGATGTACACATAGCATCTATCTTTGGAGAGAGAACATTGACCTGGCTTGAGTGACCTTGAATGTAACTCCTGGCTGATGCTACCATGTGTCTGTGTATTTCTGTGGGAGCTCCTGATGCAGCTGTTAATAACATGATGGTTCAAAGGCCTGCCTCCCCACTCAGCCTGACAGAGTCAATAGCCACTGACAAATGAAAGTTTACAGGCAGCTCAGATCTCGCTCTCTCTCCTGTATTGTTCCGCTTCCTTGCCCGTCCTCTAATGTACGGCTGGTATGCATCACCATTTTTACACACCATACGGGGGTCACAGCTCTGCTCGTCTCTTTGAACCTGCTAATGGACTAGCTAGCTTTGCATAATCTCCATCACTTGTTTTTTACTCTCTCTCTCTCCCGTGCTCATATCAACAAAATTATCATTATGTCGGTCATGCCCCACCTTGAGCACAATTTAATTTATTCAGAAACATAATTATCAAAGTCAGAATTGCCGTTGGGTTGGTTAGATTCATATTGATTGTCTTGCAAGACAGACACTGTGATGAAGTGAATCACCCTCTTCCCCTTCATTCTCTTTCAGCCTCATTTGCTGTAATACATCTTTATGATGGCAACAGTCCCTGACAGACAGTCCAGGTAAACTGAACTGTGTCTTTTGAACGATCGGGTCAAATTGTCAGTCTGTTCCGCCAGTCTGTGCAGACTCACAGCAGAGTTACAGCACTACTAGCCTATCTGAGATGTTAGCTATGTTCTGAGGGATGCAGGAAAAGGATTTAGTGTAGTGGATGCTCTTATGGAAAGCCATAGAGGGACACTATGTAGTGTCTCAGGGGGCCTTTCTAGGAAATGGGCTCCAGCTTCTGCAGTTTTGGGGCAATAGAAAATGAGAAATGTGACCCTGTTGTTTTGTCTCAGTCGTATCGCTGTTATTGTCATGCTAATGCATCTGCAGTGTGTCTGCACGTGCCACGGCGGACTGGGCTGATTGGAGTCTTCAAACGGTGTTCATATCAAAAGCCATTAAAAGAGAGAGTGCAGTACTTTCCATTCCCTCGAGATATTTTCACCCTAATGTCAACCTATTTCCTTCCCTGAGTGTGCTTCTGTTGGGATGGAGGCTGGAGTGAGGAATGGAGTATTCATGACTCTGGTGCTGCTGAGACATGCCGGCCATCCCCATCCAGCCCCTCCAATCAGTCCCCACGTGGGTGTGAAGCTGACAGGATGATGGCAGAGCCAGTGATAAGCAGACATGGAGAAAGGAGCATCAGAACTGACACAAGTTTGGAAGGCTTTCAAGCCCCTTTGGAATGAAGTTAGCTTTTGGGTTGAGACCAAATCCTCTACCTAACCAATATCTGACAAATGATGTTAACATTATGTGGGGGGAAAAACATTTGTTTTTTGGAATGTTTGTGACTGTTAGGGGGCCACTGGGGTTTAGGGATCGCTTACTCTGGTCTTGTAATGGGTGCAGGGAAGTGGCAGGGAAGTCAGGCGCAGGAAACATACAATAAAACAATCTCCGACAAGGGCATGAGGGGAAACAGAGGGTTAAATACACAACATGTAATTGATGGGATTGGAACCAGGTGTGAAGGAAGACAAGACAAAACCAATGGAAAATGAAAAATGGATCAGTGATGGCTAGAAGGTCGGTGACGTCGACCGCCGAACACCGCCCAAACAAGGAGAGGGACCGACTTCAGCGGAAGTCGCGACAGGTCTGTGATCTTATTAATTATATATCGATTTCTCACTTGTGTTTTAATGTCCTGGTTGACCGATTCTCAGCAATCTTTAGTATACTATCAATACCTTGTCTTTTAATTGCATATTGATTCAGTGCATTTAATGAGGCTGTTAGTCTTGTTTTTTTCGGCAAAACCCCCAGTTAGACTGAAAGTAGACGATTGCAATCATCATTTTCCTTCCAAAGTAGATGAAAATATTGATAACCCTCATGGTAGAGAAATATTATTGGAGTCTATTTGGGATCTGTCCCTCTGTCCAAAGTTCTCGGGAATTATGTGTTGACATTTCACGTGATACCCAGGCTTCTTGGGTACCTCTACCACATATCCAGACAGCCCAGGCCTCACCTCTAGGAAATCATCAAGGCAACGTGCTTCATATCCCAGCTTTGTGTTCCAAGGAAGAAACAAAGAATAACATAGATTTCTGAGACCCCATCTAAAGACTAAGAGAGACAGCGAGTTCTCACTAATCACCCAGCCGTGAATGATAAATAAGTCATTTCCTCGCGGGTTTGTCAACGCACGGGAGCGGATCCCTGAGACTCCATAGAAGCGTCGTTTTTGGAGAGAAGATTAGTTGCTGAGGATGATGGATGTGTGAAGTGTGATCCGGGAGATGGGGATGTCGGGGATGTCCGGGCCGCTCGGTGGCTGATGCCTCGCCACTAGCGACCATAACGACAGGCTCATTACACACACAGCACAAGCTAAACTTTTTATCTTATGACTTGCACAGCATATAGGTGATTTCACTAGTCCTGCTCAATTTACCACCAACTATCACAGGCCACTCATTAGATAGAAACACCCAGGTTTGAAAATGCATTAAAAATTCAAGTGGAAAAATCATGTAGCTCCCTGAACCTGTACATCTATTGGCATGTCATGTGTAGAATGCCAAGTAGGTTGTGTGCCAAGTGTGCAGTAGATAAGTGTTTTAAACCATACAATTTTATGCTTCACTGAACCTCAGTGAAATGGGCTCCAATGATGCAAAAGCCAGCATTTACAGCAGTTTATACAGATAATCAAAAGAAGAGGAGCCACTGGTATGGTAACATTGAGAATGAAAGTGTTTTGCTGTAAAACAGTGTACTGCTCATGCAGTGAGGAAACCTACCCTGTCAATTCATCTCTGGCAACTTCGGAACCTCTCAGAGGAACATTTGTTTAAGGACTATCGACTTTACTTCCCAGAATTGCTAGAGTCTTTGGAACAGAGAGTGGAAACCTGTTATGTGGTGGAGTAAAGGCATTATTTCTGTGAAACTTTGAGATGAACAAGGCACCTTTTCTTGATGACTGAACTCCAGAGGCAGTGACCTGTGTCTAACTGCTGACCCTCACCGACCGGAGAGTATTTCCTCAACAGGTTATTAGATCTCAGGTTCCTACTGTGTGTGTGTGTGTGTGTGTGTGTGTGTGTGTGTGTGTGTGTGTGTGTGTGTGTGAGCGAGAGAGAGACAAAGCTTTGAGGCAGTGAGCTTCAGTGCTGGATGGAACCAAAACAATCCCAACAACACCTAAAAGCAACCACAATACACTCCTAGAAGAAAAGGTTCAAAATAAGTTATTTGGCTGTCCCCAAATGAGAACCCTTTTTGAGTTCCAGGTAGAACCCTCTGAGGAAAGGGTTCTACCTGGAAACTAAAATGATTATTCAAAGGGTTCTCCAATGAGGACAGCCGAATAACCCTTTCAGATTCAAGATAGCACCTTTGTATCTGAGAGTGTAACGGGACAAAGGGTAAAGAGGAAAGAGCATAGCCGACTACGCCAGTTGTTTGGTAAAAAGTTGTTGACAACCTGCGTAAAACCTTTTTCTATACTGTTTATGTGTGGGTGCCCGTTGCCTGAAAACACATGAACACACATTCATTCCTCTTTCCTCACTGCAAACTAGGTCTAGTTTTACTGGGGAACAGCCACCTCAGCCATAACTTGCAGCATTTATCAGACGTGAACAGTAAAGACCACAGAGCTCCAGGCAGTTCTCACCAGTGACTGAGCTTTGCCTCAGACTCACATCTCTCTCTGAATACTGACTAGGGGCTGCTGTAATTCTAGGCCTGTTACACCCAGTCGGAGGATAACAGAATATTTTCTCTGTCAGCACTCTGAGTTCCATAGTTAAGGTTTACAATTGTACCCATTTTTCTCTTACAAGTGCTTTTCCAAAGAGGAGACCAAGCATAGAAAGTGTCAGAAGCTGTGTATAAAATGAACCTGTAGAGAATCCTTTCATGTAATTACATCACATATTCCACCTATTATAGCTAATTACAGCAGCAGACATTCTGGATTTTACTAAAGGTAATACTCCACTTCAGTTCAAGGACTGTGTGTGACCTTACATAATAATAACCCATGGTAAAGTATATGAGGAAAAGAGCAAGATGAAGACCACAAATGTGTGTTGACTGGCTTGACCTTCACACAAGACAGTTAGACAGACCATCACACAGAGAGAAAGACAAAAACATGTCCTCTTCCCAGAGGAACTAATCTATGTGACAGACAGTTCCCCATACTGTAGTTCTGTGAGACCACTGTCTGACACTCCACTATTAAACACTAAAACCGTCCAAGAGAGAGAGAGAGAGAGACACACAGACAGACAATCCAGCCCCAACTAACCCCATGATTATGTCCATATAGTATGCCCTCCATAGGGAGCATAGACCCTTTACTTCACTCACTCAATAGAATCCTCCACTGCCTTTGAGAACAGAGCCAACCTGCTGTCCTGAGGACACAGCCCCCGCCCTCAATGAGTGAGCACAATTAGCACTCAGTGAAAAGAATGATCCCCAACGGAGCTATTCATGCACAATATATTTCATTGAACCAGATGATACAAGGGGATAAATTAAACGTTAGTAATACTGAGCTTCCCGGAAAAAGAGTTCAATCATACACTATTATAAAGGCACAGTCGTTTGCTTTTGAACATTCATCAGATAATGGGTCGAGGCATCGGGGACAGAGTGGGGGAATTATACGGCCACTCTCTCTGACAATGGCCTGTGTGTCTGTCTGCATGTTAATGAACTCTCTTTCTCTATGTGTCAGACTGTACCTGGTCCGCTGTGCTTCCTTCAGCCCGGCCTGCTCTCTCTACTCTACTGACAGACCATCACAAAGGTCATGACCTTTCCAGACAGGGCACTGGCATGTTGTTTCACTGCTACACTGTGAGTTCACCGCACTGCACCTGCTAGGAGCGCAAAGACCCACAAGGACAGACACACACACACACACACAAACACAGATTTGCTCACAGGTGCACGCATGGAAACACGTCCACACATTTTCACACTTGAATACACTCGGCATTGAATACACTCGGCCTGCTGCCATGGCCACCACCCTGCTTCCACCTCTCTCTCCCTGTGAGCTCCTCATGCTTTCTTAATCTCACACCACTAGCCCTCACCACTCTAGCTACACAGCTGTCTGATGGACCCATTGTACCCATATTAACACCTACACTCCTCTCAACGCAGTATCACATTTCTGTGTGTCTGTCTATATGTGTGTGTGTGTGAGACCCAGTCCACTGCAGTTAGAGGTGCTGAAGCAGGGAGAGTGTACGTGCCCTAACAATAATAAGATATAGATATTTTTAAGCCACTTAAGGTTTATTTTTGGAGCTCTGCTACTAGATCAATAGTCTAGCTTTGGTATTATATACAGTACCAGTCAAACGTTTGGACTCACCTACTCATTCAAGGGTTTTTCTTTATTTTTAATATTTTCTACATTGTAGAATAATAGTGAAGACATGAAATAAACTATGAAATAACACATATGGAATCATGTGGTAACCAAAAAAGTGGTAAACAAAAGCTATATTTTAGATTATTCAAAGTAGCCACCCTTTGCCTTGATGACAGCTTTGCACACTCTTGGCATTATCTCAATCAGCTTCATGAGGTAGTCACCCGGGGTGGCAGGGTAGCCTAGTGGTTAGAGCATTGGACTAGTAACCAAAAGGTTGCAAGTTCAAATCACCGAGCTGACAAGGTACAAAATCTGTCGTTAACCCACTGTTCATAGGCCGTCATTGAAAATAAGAATTTGTTCTTAACTGACTTGCCTAGTAAAATAAAAATTGTAAAAATGCTTGAAGAAGTTCCCACATATGCTGAGCACTTGTTGACTGCTTTTCCTTCACTCTGCGGTTCAACTCATCCCAAACCATCTCAACTGGGTTGAGGTCATGTGACTGTGGAGGCCAGGTCATCTGATGCAGGACTCCATCACTCTCCTTCTTGGTCAAATAGCCATTACAAAGCCTGCAGGTGTGTTTTGGGTCATTGTGCTGTTGAAAAACAAATGATAGTCCCACTAAGCGCAAACCAGATGGGATGGCATATTGCCGTAGAATGCTGTGGTAGCCATGCTGGTTAAGTGTGCCTTGAATTCTAAATAAATCACTGCCATGTCATCAGCAAAGCACCCCCACACATCACACCTCCTCCATGCTTCACTGTGGGAACCACACATACAGAGATCATCCGTTCACCTACTCTGTGTCTCACAAAGACACGGCGGTTGGAACCACATTTTTTTAAATCAAAATTTACATAATGAAACATTAAAGTGACCCTTTTTTGATAAAACTATACTAAATATAATCACGTCACCAAATAATTGATTAAAACACACTCTGTAGGGTAGCACCATGGCATAGCCGGAGGACAGTTAGTTTCCATCCTCCTCTGGGTACATGACTTCAATACAAACCTAGGAGGCTCATGGTTCTCAATACCTTCCATAGACTTACACAGTAATTATGACAACTTCTGGAGGACGTCCTTCAACCTATCAGAGCTCTTGTAGTATGAACTGACATGTTGTCGACCCAATCAAAGGATCAGAGAATGAATCTAGTACTGAAAGCATAAGCTACATATGGCTAGCACAGCAGTGCATAAAATGTGGTAAATAGTTGACTCAAAGAGAGAGAGACAATAGCTGAACAGTTTTGAACAAATTAATTTCTTCAAAAATTAAGGACACACAACAGAGAACCAGAGAAAACTAGCTATATTTTGTTAAATTTCTGAACTGCTTGCTGGCTGTACACTGTACTGCATGATTGTAGCGGTTTACTAATGCTTTAGTTCTAGTAGCTATTTTGACTATGACGTTAGCTAATATGGTGACAACAATGTAGGCTGTGTGTAGCGGTTATGATATGAAGGTTTGGCTTGGAAAGTTTTTTTTTGCCTGGTCACAGGCAGCTGATGTGTTTGTGCAATGAAGTCCAGAAGTGAATGGAAAATGTTAGAGGAGATTGCATAGATGCGAGAAGTAATCATGCAATGAATAAAGTTATCATGCTTTTTGTTTTTAGCTGCTATGAAAGTGAACTTGCATGTGATCAGGGGTGTATTGATTTAGCTGTGTTATATTAATTCCACTGATTCTGTTGAAAAACTTTTCTTAAATGGAAGCAAATTAAAAGAAACTCGGATAAACATACCTGAATTTGTCCAATAGAAACTTTTTGCAGAGCCTCCCGAGTGGCGTAGTGGTCTAAGGCACTGCATCGCAGTTGCTAGCTGTGCCACTAGAGATCCTGGTTCGAGTCTGGGCTCTGTCGCATCCGGCTGTGCCCGAGAGACCCATGGGGTGGTGCACAATTGGCCCAGCATTGTCCGGGTTAGGGGAGGGTTTGGCCGACCGAAATGTCCTTGTCCCATCGTGCTCTAGCGACTCCTTCGGCGGGCCGGGCACATGCATGCTGACACGTTCACCAGGTGTACGGTGTTTCCTATGACACATTGGTGTGGCTGGCTTCCGGGTTAAGCGGGCAGTGTGGCTTGGTTGGGTCGTGTTTCAGAAGACACATGGCTCTCGACCTTCGCCTCTACCGAGTCCGTATGGGAGTTTCAGCAATGACTGTAACTACCAATTGGATACCACGAAATTGGGGAGAAAAAAAAAGCGTATAATTTTTTTTAAAGAAACTTGTTTTCAACTGTTGGACTAATGATTACACCTTAGACCAGCAAGGTGGTATTGAATGTTTCACTGTCACCTTGATTACTCACATTTTTCTCTCAACCTGTGCACCTACGTTGTAAACTGTTATTCGTAGGCTAGGTTGTAGCAACCTCATGATGGGTATAGGGTTTAGTAACCTAAACCTATCGATTTTACATTGAGCTGGGTGAATGGAATATGATTGACAGTCATCCATTGTGTTGTAACAGAAATAAGGCCATGCTCTTTTTAAAAAATCATCGCCCTCCCTCATCTTAAACGACACCAACCGCCACTGGCTCAAATAAAGGAAATAGATGGCTGAAAAAGACAGCTCCTCAGGTGGGCGGGGCATGCACATTGCTACGCAAGCCAATTAGTGCACGCACACACATAGACCAAAAGATGTGGAGTGAGATACCACAGTAGCATTGTGTCTTTGATTTCATCACCTCCAGAGCCCTGCCAAAGCCCCGCTGCGTCTCACGCTGCCGTCCCCCCACCTTTCCCCACCCTGTCACAGGCGAGAGAGGAATACAAATGCCCCCGTCCCTGAAGCACAGCCCAGACCCCACCCCACCCCTCTTCCACAGCCCACACCACCCCCTGCTTCCCGACCTCCACCCGCCTCCCTCCATCCCTGACTGCTCTCTTCCAAGGACAGGCAAAGACATCCCCTTTGGTGAGAGGAGAGTGATTTCCACCAACACAGACTTGACGGAGCACTTCAGCTTAGAGGGCGGATGGTGGTGGTGGAGGGGTTGTGTGATTGAGACTTAAATGCATATGTTTGACTCCCCCCATTGCAGCACAGAGACACTTCATATTGAAAGCCATCCATATTGGCCATTCTGCATTAGTGACTTCTGTCAGATAATCTAAGGTCTAAAGAACACATATGCCAATGGGGATGGGAGACAGTTGTCACAACAGCCATGTTGCCCGGGCTAAAGAGTGGAGAACAGACGGGCTTAGTATCAGCTTGTAAACAGTATGGATGGATCATGGAGACAATGGGAATCACTGTCAATGTGTGTACATGTGCTGAGATTTCATCAACATTTATGCATTTTGTTTGGTTGTAAGATGTTAAAGTGTGTGTGTGTGTGTATCTATGCATTCTTGCCTCTGTCTGGGTGAGTCAGACAGCCAGGTATTCCTGCACAGGGCACGTATGGGCTTTATGACCCTTGTCTATGAAGTGATTTGGCTCCAGAAGGACAAAGCTGAGAGAGGTGATTAAAAAGCTGAATGGAATGTCACACCTAATGGATACAGAGAGGGAGTCACAGGAAATAGAGAGAGAGAGGGGGGGAAAGAGAGAGGGAGAGGGAGAGAGAGAGAGAGAGAGAGGGGAGGGGGAAAATGAGATGGAGAGAGAGAGGGAAAAAGGGAGAGAGGGAGGGAAAAAGGGAGAGAGGGAGAGGGAAAAAGAGAGAGAGGGAGAGGGAAAAAGAGAGAGGGGAAATGGAAAAAGAGAGAGGGAAATGGAAAAAGAGAGGGAAATGGAAAAAGAGAGGGAGATGGAAAAAGAGAGGGAGAGGGAGATGGAAAAAGAGAGAGGGAGAGGGAAAAAGAGAGAGAGAGGGAAAAAGAGAGAGAGAGGGAAAAAGAGAGAGGGAGATGGAAAAAGAGAGAGGGAGATGGAAAGAGAGAGGGAGATGGAAAAAGAGAGAGGGAGATGGAAAAAGAGAGAGGGAGATGGAAAAAGAGAGAGCGAGAGGGAAAGAGGGAGAGGGAAAGAGAGAGAGATGGAGGGGGAAAAGAGAGGGAGAGAGAGAGGAAGAGGGAAAAAGAGAGGGAGAGAGGGAGAGGGAAGAAGAGAGACGGAGATGGAAAAAGAGAGGGAGATGGAAAAAGAGAGAGAGAGCGAGAGAGAGAGCGAGATGGAAAAAGAGAGAGGGAGATTGAAAAAGAGAGCGAGAGAGGGAAAGAGGGAGAGGGAAAAAGAGAGAGAGAGAGGAAAGAGAGAGGGGGAGAGAGGGAAAGAGAGAGAGAGGGAGAGAGATGGAGGGGGAAAAGAGAGGGAGAGGAGGGAGAAAAAAAGAGAGAGAGAGGGAGAGGGAAAAAGAGAGGGGGAGAGGGAAAAAGAGAGAGGGACATGGAAAAATAGAGAGGGAGAGAGAGGGAGAGGGAAAGGAGAGGGAAAGAGAGAGTGGGAGAGGGAAAAAGAGAGAGAGAGGGAAAGAGAGAGAGAGAGGGAGAGGGAAAAAGAGAGGGAAATGGAAAGAGAGAGGGAAATGGAAAAAGAGAGGGAGAGGGAGAGAGAGGGGAAAGAGAGGGGAGAGGGAAAAGAGAGGGAGATGGAAGAAGAGAGAGGAGAGGGAAAGAGAGAGAGGGAGAGGGAAAGAGAGAGAGGGAGAGGGAAAGAGAGAGGGAAAAAGAGAGGGAGATGGAAGAAGAGAGATGGAGATGGAAAAAGAGAGGGAGATTGGAAAAAAAGAGAGAGAGCGAGAGAGAGAGAGAGAGAGAGAGAGAGAGATGGAAAAAGAAAGAGGGAGATGGAAAAGAGAGAGGGAGAGGGAAAGAGGGAAAAAGAGAGCGAGAGAGAGGGAGAGAGAGAGGGGGAAAGAGAGAGAGAGGGGGAAAAGAGAGGGAGAGAGAGTGAAAAAGAGAGAGAGAGAGGGAGAGGGAAAAAGAGAGAGAGATGGAGAGGGAAAAAGAGAGGGACAGGGAAAAAGAGAGAGGGACATGGAAAAAGAGAGAGGGAGAGAGAGCGGGAGGGAAAAAGAGAGAGGGAAAAAGAGGGAGGGGGAAAAAGAGAGAGGGAAAGAGAGAGAGGGAGAGGGAAAGAGAAAGAGAGAGAGGGAAAAAGAGAGAGAGAGGGAAAAAAGAGAGGGGGAAAGAGAGAGGGAAATGGAAAAAGAGAGAGGGAGAGAGAGAGGGAAAGAGAGAGAGGGGGAGAGGGGAAAGAGGGAGAGAGGGAGATGGAAGAAGAGAGACGGAGATGGAAAAAGAGAGGAAGATGTAAAAAGAGAGAGGGAGAGGGAAAGAGAGAGGGGAGAGGGAGAGAGGGAGAGGGAGAGAGAGAGGGAGAGGGAAAAAGAGAGAGGGAGATGGAAAAAGAGAGAGAGAGGGAGATGGAAGAAGAGAGAGAGGGAGATGGAAAAAGAGAGAGAGAGCGAGATGGAAAAAGAAAGAGGGAGATGGAAAAAGAGAGAGGGAGAGGGGAAAGAGAGCGAGAGAGGGAAAAAGAGAGAGGGAGAGGGAAAGAGAGAAAGAAAAGGAGAGAGGGAGAAGGAAAAAGAGAGAGAAAGAGAAAAAGAGAGAGAAAGAGAAAAAGAGAGAGAGGGAGGGAAAAAGAAAAAGGGAGAGAGGGAGAGGGAAAGAGAGAGGGAAATGGAAAAAGAGAGAAGGAGGGAGAGGGAGAGAGAGGGAGAGGGAGAGAGAGAGCGAAAGAGAGAGATGGAGGGGGAAAAAGAGAGAGGGAGAGGGAAAAAGAGAGAGGGAGAGGGAAAAAGAGAGCGAGGGAGAGGGAAAAAGAGAGAGAGAGGGAAAAAGAGAGAGAGAGGGAGGGAAAAGAGAGAGGGAAAAAGAAAAAGAGAGAGAAAAGAGAGAGAGAGAAAAGAGAGAGAGAGGGAGATGGAAAAAGAGAGGGAGATGGAAAAAGAGAGAGAAAAGAGGGAGATGGAAAGAGAGAGAAGAGAGAGAGAGGAGAGAGAGGAGAAAAAAGAGAGGGAGAGGGAAAGAGAGAGGAGAGGGAAAAGAGAGAGGGGGAGAGGGAAAAAGAGAGAGAGGGGAAAAAGAAAGAGAGAGGGAGAGGGAAAGAGAGAGGGAAAAAAAGAGAGAGGGAGAGGGAAAGAGAGAGGGAAAAAGAGAGAGGGAGAGGGAAAGAGAGAGGGAAAAAGAGAGAGGGAGAGGGAAAGAGAGAGGGAAAAAGAGAGAGAGGGAAAGAGGGGGAAAAAGAGAGAGGGAGAGGGAAAGAGAGAAAGAAAGGGAGAGAAAAAGAGAGCGGGAGAGGGAAAATAGAGAGGGAGAAGGAAAAAGAGAGAAAGGGAGAGAGGGAAAGAGAGAGGGAAAAAGAGAGAGGGAGAGGGAAAGAGAGAGGGAGAGGGAAAGAGAGAAAGGGAGAGAGAAAAAGAGAGCAGGAGAGGGAAAATAGAGAGGGAGAAGGAAAAAGAGAGAGAAAGAGAAAAAGAGAGAGAGGGAGGGAAAAAGAGAAAGGGAGAGAGAAAAAGAGAGCGGGAGAGGGAGGGAAAAAGAAAAAAGAGGGAGAGAGGGAAAAAGAGAGGAAAAAAGAGAGAGGAGGGAAAATAGAGAGGAAAAAAGAGAGAGAGATGGAAAAAGAGGTAGAGAGAGATGGAAAAAGAGAGAGGGAAAATAGAGAGGGAAAATAGAGAGGGAGATGGTAAAAGAGAGAGGGAAAATAGAGAGGGAGATGGAAAAAGAGAGAGGGAGGGGGGAAGAGAGAGAGAGAGGGAGAGAGGGAAAAAGAGAGGGAGAGAGTAAGGGGGGAGAGAGAAGGAAAAAGAGAGAGGGAGAGGGAAAAAGAGAGAGGAAAATGGGAACAGAACAGAGCTACTATAAAGAGGTGATGGAGTGTGTGTGTGTGCTCGTGTGTGTGGTGAAATTGGTGTATGAGTGAGTAAATACCTTGGTTCCCCCAATTCCAGGTGTAATTACCAGACCTGGTGATGGGAGGTAAGTGAAGCTGACACAAGCCTCCTGCTCTAAAACACTCTGCCTCATACCTCACAGACCACCACACTCCAGTACAGACAGCCAAGGACACATGGGCACAGGGCTTTATATGCCTCCTCATTTCAACAGACAATACAACAGAAAATAGATATTTGAGGAGGTCTTTAAGCAAAGCGAGTGACAATGTTAACAGTTTCATAAGCTCGAAAGGAGACACTGACATTAGATTCACACTTGTTTGGGTGGTATGCATTGTATGTATGAGACATCACAGGGAGGGCATTAGAGACTAGTGGTATCTCTCTCTAGTTTGGTATCTCTCTCACCCAAGACCATGTGGGCTAGCTGGTCCCCCTATGTGCCTCCTCATTGTATTGCCTGCTCAGGATAGTTCCGGTCTGTGGCATTTGAAACGTGGTGTGCAGAGTGGTGTCTAAATGCAGGCAGACATGTTTTATTGCATGACCTTCTCCACAGACATTCCCATCTTCCCTCCTATATCACTGTTTCCTCAACCCCTCTCTCCCTCACCCCCTCCTCTCCTCCCCTCCCTCTGCTTAGACAACTCTGAGGCGCTGCTGGTTTGCAGAAACGCGTGCACACACACACACACACACACACACACACACACACAGTAAGAAGAGCAGCCTGGACTTCTCTGTGTCCTGGGGGAAGGGGGGTATGAAAGAGAGCCGAGGTGGGAGGCACAGCCAGCGGAGCCAGGAGGAAAATAAACATACTATATTCCCTTACTATGAAAAATACATGGAATAAATACTGAAATACATGACTGCAGACTGTTTGTACCTGACAGGTGTGTGAATGGAGAAAGATTATATTCTGGCTAAACCCTTCATATGAGGCATATCCCTCTGTTTGAACTGGTCTCTCTTTGGTCTCTGTAACCAGAGAGGGGAGAATCACAGGGGGTCTGGCACCAGGGCTGAGCTAGACACACAGCTTGTATGTCTCAGATCTGGTGTTGGCAACTGCACCCTTAGAAAAAGGGGTTCCAAAAGGGTTCTGCGGCTGTCTCCATAGCAGAACCATATTTGGTTCCAGGTAGAACTATTTTGGGTTCCATATAGAACCCTCTGTGGAAAGGGGTTCTTCAAAGGGTTATCCTAAAGGGACAGCAGAAGAACCTATTTTACCAGGTAAATTGACTGAGAACACACTCATTTACAGCAACAACTTGGGGAATAATTACAGGGGAGAGAAGGGGGGAGGAATGAGCCAATTATAAGCTGGGGATGATGAGGTGGCCATGATGGTATGAGGTGGCCATGATGGTATGAGGGCCTGATTGGGAATAACTTTACTCTACTGACTTTATTGTCCCCATGGGGAAATGTTGTTGCAGTGTCATGTACACGTTTAAAGTGGCGTTTAAATAACAAAACAAATTGACAATACAACTTTCATAACAGTTACATACCAATAAAAAGAGACTAGCCTGTTGGCCTTACTGGGTGGATAGGAACATTAGCCCGAGCTATTTAAGAGGGATATCACACCTGGCACAAATTATTGTCTAATTAGCCAGGACAGTGGTGTTAACACCCCTACTCTTACAATAAGTGTCATGGGAGCTTTAGTGACCACAGAGTCAGGACACCCGTGTAACATCCCATCCGAAAGACCCTACACAGGGCAATGTCCCCGATCACTGCCCTGGGGCATTTTAATTTTTAGACCAGAGGAAACAGTGCCTCCTACTGGCCCTCCAACACCACTTCCAGCAGCATCTGGTTTTCCATCCAGGGACCGACCAGAACCAACGCTGTTTAGCTTCAGAGGCAAGCCAGCAGTGGGCTGCAGGGTGGTATGCTGCTGGGTAGCACCTTTTTTCTAAGAGTGTGGCTCTGTGTCCTTGTTTCTTCTCTGTTAAGGACACAAGTCTTACAGAATGTATTAGGCAGGTGGAGGAACAGCAACTGCATGTACAGCATGTCAATGCAGACACCACTTACCTGGCTGTGTCACTGTGGGCTGTTACATACAGGTGGATGTTCTGCATGTTGAGTAGACCCATTCGATGCACCTAACCTATTCCAACCTCCCTCCTCCAACATCTTCCATTCTTTCAAGCAAACACCGGAACAATGCAAATAGGTTATTTTGTGTTGATCTGGTTAACATGCTAATAGTACCTGTATGAAATGTAACCAGTGTAACAGCATATCAGCTAAAAATTTTTTAAAGGGAGTTGATTTAGTTGAAAGAAATGACAGTTTTCGTCATTCAGTGTCCACTTCTCCTAATAGTTTTAACCATCTTGTTCTCCAGAACGTCAGCATTTCTACCCAGGCAGGCACACCCAGCCATTCCCAACAGGTCAGCAGATTGACGTTTTATAATCAATTTAGACTTTGGACCATGGAGAGATGGATGTTCTGAAGTGATTCCCAAAGTGACTGTTACCGTTTTACTGCAAGGAGGGCAATCAATTTTATCATCCTCCTGGCTACTGAGAGATGGTGGCTCTGAACGTTATGACTGAGAGGTAGCTTCCTGCTTTTCCCCCTGTGTGCCGTGCAACTACCTCCCCTTGTCCCCACACGGATCTCCATTACGGATCCACGCCCTTGACTGCTTCAGTCTCGTTACAAGCCACTCCAGACAGCCATCAAATGTTCAGGTCTGTGGCCCATACTAACCCCTATATGCCTCATCTGACTCCTGCTCTTCTGGTGAGGAAAGGGACATGTCATTATCCTCACAGGCTGCTCTGAGAGATTGTCATTGCTTCATGTCACACAACAACGTGGGGCACGGGGAAGATATGAACAGAACAGTGGCTCAGCTTCCACTTAAAACCTTTCTCAACACAGAGGCCAAGTGGATCAGTGGAAAGAAAACAGGGACAATGGATGCATGAAACACAAAACGTTACATTTCCCCATTACCACAAGACAAGTGATGCAGTCATTTCTGAGGACTGACCAATATCAAATGGAAGCAGGGCATACAAAGGACTTTCATTGCATTGATTCAGTCCAGTGGAAGAATGGCCCACCCATTGGACAACGAGTGATGTAATGCATGCTTAGGCAGGGCCTATCAATAATGATATATATTCATCACAGCCTTCTGTACCCTTTTGTTTTCTTTTTTTATTAAGTCCTTCCTTTTTTATTAGCAATCTCATAAATGTGACTCTTTGAAATAGGCAATTGACTAAACAGTCAGGGCATCAGGTTTTTCATCTGGCATAAAAGCCCATTCAGAACATATAAATCAGCTTGCACGCTTGATGATGTCATAAGCAACATCAGAGGACGGCGTCACCTTTCTTCACATAAGTACAGTGCAATTAGCTCTGCCTACGTATTCTCAGATCAATAAGGTGGCAATTATCTGGGGCTTGATAATTATCTGGGGTTCAATAATTATCTGGGGTTCAATAATTATCTGGGGTTCAATAATCTGACACCCTTGTTAAATGACATGTACAGGCATGCTACTTCCGGCATGGACAGAGATGGACGCCTCGCTTCGCATTCCTAGGAAACTATGCAGTATTTTGTTTTTTTATGTGTTACATTGTTACCCCAGGTAATCTTAGGTTTTATTACATACAGTCGGGAGGAACTATTGGATATAAGAGCAACGTCAACTCACCAACATTAGGAATTCGACTTTCCCGAAGCGGATCCTCTGTTTGGCCTAACACCCAGGACAATGGATCGGATCCCAGCCGGCGACCCAAAACAACGGCGCCGTAGAAGGGGCAGACGGAGCGGTCTTCTGGTCAGGCTCCATAGACGGGCACATCGCGCACCTCTCCCGAGCATACTACTTGCCAATGTCCAGTCTCTTGACAACAAGGTAGACAAAATCTGAGCAAGGGTAGCCTACCAGAGAGACATCCGAGACTGTAACGTTCTTTGTTTCACGGAAACATGGCTCACTCGAAACACGCTATCTGAGTCGGTACAGCCACCTGGTTTCTTCACGCATCGCGCCGACAGAAACAAGCATCTCTCTGATAAGAAGAAGGGCGGAGGTGTATGCCTTGTGATTAACGAGACGTGGTGTGATCATAACAACATACAGGAACTCTAGTCCTTTTGTTCACCTGACTTAGAATTCCTCACAATCAAATCTGGACAAGAGGAATACCTATGTAAGAATGCTGTTCATCGATTACAGCTCAGCATTTAACGCCATAGTACCCTCCAAACTCTCATTAAGCTCAGACCCTGGGTCTCGACCCCGCCCTGTATAACTGGGTCCTGGACTTTCTGATTGGCCACCCCCAGGTGGTGAGGGTAGGTAACAACATCTCCACCCCGCTGATCCTCAATGACCGCATTATCTACCAAGAGAATTCTCTTCGATCATAATCACAGCCGTATATATTCCCCCCCAAGCAGACACCGATGGCCCTGAAAGAACTTCATTGGACTCTATGTAAACTGGAAACCACATATCCTGAGGCCGCATTTATTGTAGCCAGGGATTTTAACAAGGCTAATCTGAAAACAAGGCTCCCCAAATTCTATCAGCATATCGATTGTGCTACCAGGGCTGGCAAAACCCTAGACCGCTGTTATTCTAACTTCCGTGACGCATATAAGGCCCTCCCCCACCCTCCCTTCGGAAAAGCTGACCACAACTCCATTTTGTTGCTCCCAGCCTATAGACAGAAACTAAAAACAGGAAGCACCCGCGCTCAGGTCTGTTCAACGCTGGTCCGACCAATCTGATTCCATGCTTCAAGATTGCTTCGATCACATGGATTGGGATATGTTCCGATCAACAACATTGACGAATACGCTGATTCGGTGTGCGAGTTCATTAACAAGTGCATCGTTGATGTTGTACCAACAGCGTCTATTAAAACATTCCCCAACCAGAAACAGTGGATTGATGGCAGCATTTGCACAAAACTGAACGTGCAAACCACTGCTTTTAATCAGGGCAAGGTGACCAGAAACATGACCGAATACAAACAGTGTAGCTATTCCCTCCGCAAGGCAATCAAACAAGCTAAGCGTCAGTACAGAGACAAAGTGGAGTCGCAATTCAACTGTGGCAGGGTCTACAGTCAATCACAGACTACAAAAGAAAAACCAGCCCCATCGCGGACCAGAATGTCTTGCTCACAGACAGACTAAACAACTTTTTTGCTCGCTTTGAGGACAATACAGTGCCACTGACACGGCCCGCTACCAAAACCTGCGGGCTCTCCTTCACTGTAGCCAATGTGAGTAAAACATTTAAATATGTTAACCCTCGCAAGGCTGCAGGCCCAGACGGCATCCCCGGCCGCGTCCTCAGAGCATGCACAGACCAGCTAGCTGGTGTGTTTACATACGTATTCAATCAATCCTTATCTCAGTCTGCTGTCCCCACATGCTTCAAGAGGGCCACCATTGTTCCTGTTTCCAAGAAAGCTAAGGTAACTGAGCTAAATGACTACTGCCCTGTAGCACTCACTTCAGTCATCATGAAGTGCTTTGAGAGACTAGTCAAGGACTATATCACCTCCACCCTACCTGACACCCTAGACCCACTCCAATTTGCTTACCGCCCCAATAGGTCCACAGACGACGCAAATCGCCATCACACTGCCCTAACCCATCTGGACAAGAGGAATACCTATGTAAGAATGCTGTTCATCGATTACAGCTCAGCATTTAACGCCATAGTACCCTCCAAACTCTCATTAAGCTCGAGACCCTGGGTCTCGACCCCGCCCTGTATAACTGGGTCCTGGACTTTCTGATTGGCCGCCCCCAGGTGGTGAGGGTAGGTAACAACATCTCCACCCCGCTCATCCTCAACACTGGGTCCCCACAAGGGTGCGTTCTCAGTCCTCTCCTGTACTCCCTGTTCACCCACGACTGCGTGGCCATGCACGCCTCCAACTCAGTCATCAAGTTTGCAGACGACACTACAGTGGTAGGCTTGATTACCAACAACGACGAGACGGCCTACAGGGAGGAGGTGAGGGCCCTCGGAGTGTGGTGTCAGGAAAATAACCTTACACTCAATGTCAACAAAACAAAGGAGATGATTGTGGACTTCAGGAAACAGCAGAGGGAGCAGCCCCCTATCTACATCGACGGGACAGTAGTGGAGAGGGTGGAGAGTTTAAGTTCCTCGGCGTACACATCACGGACAAACTGAAATGGTCCACCCACACAGACAGCGTGGTGAAGAAGGCGCAGCAGGGCCTCTTCAACCTCAGGAGGCTGAAGAAATTCGGCTTGTCACCAAAAGCACTCACACACTTTTACAGATGCACAATCGGGAGCATCCTGTCGGGCTGTATCACCGCCTGGTACGGCAGCTGCTCCGCCCATAACCGGACGGCTCTTCAGAGGGTAGTGAGGTCTGCACAACGCATCACCGGGTGCAAACTACCTGCCCTCCAAGACACCTACACCCCCCCGATTTCACAGGAAGGCCAAAAAGATCATCAAGGACAACAACCACCCGAGCCACTGCCTGTTCACCCCGCTATCATCCAGACGGCGAGGTCAGTACAGGTGCATCAAAGCGGGGACCGAGAGACTGAAAAACAGCTTCTATCTCAAGGCCATCAGACTGTTAATCAGCCATCACTAACATTGAGTGGCTGCTGCCAACGTACTGACTCAACTCCAGCCACTTTAATAATGGAAAAATTGATGTAATCCATTTATCACTAGCCATTTTATATAATGTTTACATACCCTACATTATTCATCTCATATGTACAGTGCCTTGCGAAAGTATTCGGCCCCCTTGAACTTTGCGACCTTTTGCCACATTTCTGGCTTCAACCATAAAGATATAAAACTGTATTTTTTTGTGAAGAATCAACAACAAGTGGGACACAATCATGAAGTGGAACGACATTTATTGGATATTTCAAACTTTTTTAACAAATAAAAAACTGAAAAATTGGGCGTGCAAAATTATTCAGCCCCCTTAAGTTAATACTTTGTAGCGCCACCTTTTGCTGCGATTACAGCTGTAAGTCGCTTGGGGTATGTCTCTATCAGTTTTGCACATCGAGAGACTGACATTTTTTCCCATTCCTCCTTGCAAAACAGCTTGAGCTCAGTGAGGTTGGATGGAGAGCATTTGTGAACAGCAGTTTTCAGTTCTTTCCACAGATTCTCGATTGGATTCAGGTCTGGACATTGACTTGGCCATTCTAACACCTGGATATGTTTATTTTTGAACCATTCCATTGTAGATTTTGCTTTATATTTTGGATCATTGTCTTGTTGGAAGACAAATCTCCCTCCCAGTCTCAGGTCTTTTGCAAACTCCATCAGGTTTTCTTCCAGAATGGTCCTGTATTTGGCTCCATCCATCTTCCCATCAATTTTAACCATCTTCCCTGTCCCTGCTGAAGAAAAGCAGGCCCAAACCATGATGCTGCCACCACCATGTTTGACAGTGGGGATGGTGTGTTCAGGGTGATGAGCTGTGTTGCTTTTACGCCAAACATAACGTTTTGCATTGTTGCCAAAAAGTTCAATTTTGGTTTCATCTGACCAGAGCACCTACTTCCACATGTTTGGTGTGTCTCCCAGGTGGCTTGTGGCAAACTTTAAATGACACTTTTTATGGATATCTTTAAGAAATGGCTTTCTTCTTGCCACTCTTCCATAAAGGCCAGATTTGTGCAATATACGACTGATTGTTGTCCTATGGACAGAGTCTCCCACCTCAGCTGTAGATCTCTGCAGTTCATCCAGAGTGATCATGGGCCTCTTGGCTGCATCTCTGATCAGTCTTCTTCTTGTATGAGCTGAAAGTTTAGAGGGACGGCCAGGTCTTGGTAGATTTGCAGTGGTCTGATACTCCTTCCATTTCAATATTATCGCTTGCACAGTGCTCCTTGGGATGTTTAAAGCTTGGGAAATCTTTTTGTATCCAAATCCGGCTTTAAACTTCTTCACAACAGTATCTCGGACCTGCCTGGTGTGTTCCTTGTTCTTCATGATGCTCTCTGCGCTTTTAACGGACCTCTGAGACTATCACAGTGCAGGTGCATTTATACGGAGACTTGATTACACACAGGTGGATTGTATTTATCATCATTAGTCATTTAGGTCAACATTGGATCATTCAAAGATCCTCACTGAACTTCTGGAGAGAGTTTGCTGCACTGAAAGTAAAGGGGCTGAATAATTTTGCACGCCCAATTTTTCAGTTTTTGATTTGTTAAAAACGTTTGAAATATCCAATAAATGTCGTTCCACTTCATGATTGTGTCCCACTTGTTGTTGATTCTTCACAAAAAAATACAGTTTTATATCTTTATGTTTGAAGCCTGAAATGTGGCAAAAGGTCGCAAAGTTCAAGGGGGCCGAATACTTTTGCAAGGCACTGTATATACTGTACGCTATACCATCTACTGCATCTTGCCATCTTGATGTAATTAAATGTATCACTAGCCACTTTAAACAATGCCACTTTATAGAATGTTCTCATACCCTACATTACTCATCTCATATGTATATACTATCTACTATAACATCTACTGCATCTTGCCTATGCCGTTCGGCCATCACTAATTTATATATATTTTTGTACATATTCTTATTCATTCCTTTACACTTGTGTGTATAAGGTAGTTGTTGTGAAATTGTTAGGTTATATTACTTGTTAGATATTACTGCATGGTTGGAACTAGAAGCACAAGCATTTCGCTACACTTGCATTAACATCTGCTAACCATGTGTAAGTGACCAATACATTTGATTTGATTCCTTCTGTCTCCTTTAATCACTGGGCCCCAAAGTCATCTCACCATCCCAAAGACAGAGCGGGTCCCTCTTTATAGGCCGGTCTCCCTCTCCCTCTCTACCTGAGGGAGGACACATAGCAGTGGTCAATCCTCTGCACCAGGAGAGGGAGAGCTTGCTGTTAATCATCAATCTTTACCTACCACATACAAATACATTATATATATTTATATAAAATGCAACACTGGGAGATTGGTCTACACAACACAAACAGTTTCCTTTTCTCACCCTCTCACAAAGGCATACATGATACACTGCATGCAACTTGCATGCACAGGCACATACACTCACTTCTCTACATGAAGAACCCATGTTAACTGTTAGCGTGTGAGGCCAGGCCACAGAAAGAACTACTAATAGATCTTTTCACACACACTCACTTCTCTACATGAAGAACCCATGTTTGTTGTTAGCGTGTGAAGCCAGGCCACACAAACAACTACTAATAGATATTTTCACACACACTCACTTCTCTACATGAAGAACCCATGTTAACTGTTAGCGTGTGAGACCAGGCCACAGAAACAACTACTAATAGATCTTTTCACACACACTCCCACCCGTTTTCCTGAGCGTGCAACCGTCGCTGGTGGGGCTGTGTCCAGTCATCACTCTTTCTCAGACATGCTCCCTGTACATAGAGTGAGCCCTGTGTTTGGCCAATCAGAGCTGCCCATCGTCTCGTCAGGAGGTCTGAGCCAGTGTGTGTGTGTGTGGGCGTGAGTCCCATGGCCCTAATTTATTCAAAAGCCTTTCTCTCCACAGAACACACACACACATAAACTATAGCTAATTGAAAGGCCTGATGCTTCATTCTTTCTTTTTCCTCCCATACTCCACAATGTAAACTCTGAAACAAAATGTCTCTCTGAAAGAGACCTGCTCGAGGTATTTAAAGATCAATCATAAAACGCCCTCCAGCTTCCCATTACAGAGAAGGTAATTTATGACTGACAGGATAGTGCATATTGCTAGTTTGTCTGTTTGATGCTCAGTGAATTGAACATGACAAACCTGAGTGATGCCCAGAATGAGTCTGTTTTCAGTTTGTTGATTTTTGTTTTTTAGCAGTATTACATTAGTGCCTTCTTGCAAACAGGATGCATGTTTTAGAATATTTTAGTTCTGTACAGACTTCCTTCTTTTCACTCTGTCCATTAGGTTGGTAGTAACTACAATGTTGTTGATCCATCCTCAGTTTTCCCCTATCACAGCCATTAAACTCTGACTTTTTTAAAATCACCATTGATCTCATGGTGAAATCCCTGAGCGGTTTCCTTCCTTTCCGGCAACATAGTAACAATGGACACCTGTATCTTTGTAGTGACTGGGTGCATTGATACACCATCCAAAGTGTAATTAATAACTTCACCATACGCAAAGGGATATTCAGTGTCTGATTTATTTAGTCATTTTTACCCATCTACCAATAGGTGCCCGTCTTTGCAAGGCATTGGAAAACCTCCCTGGTCTTTGTGGTTGAATCTGTGTTTGAAATTCACTGCTCGACTGAGGGACCTTACAGATAATTGTATGTGTGGGGTACAGCGATGAGGTAGTTATTACAAAATCATGTTAAACACTATTATAGCACAGGTTGAGTCCATGCAATTTATTATGTGACTTGTTAAGACACTTTTTACTCCTGAACTTTAGCCATTACAAAGGATGGAATACTTATTTGACTCAAGTCAGCTTTTAATTTGTATTTCATTTGTACAAATTTCAGAAAACCTAATTCCACTTTGACATTATGGGGTATTGTTCTGTAGACCAGTGACAGAACATCTCAATTTAATTCATTTTAAATTCAGGCGGTAGCACAATAAAATGTGGAAAAAGTCGTGGGGTATGAATACTTTCTGAAGGCACTGTACCATCTACAAGTGATGGGTGAGTTTCCCTGCTATTTTCACTTATCATCCAAACAGTGACCCTCTTAACCTCAACCACCTCAACCATCAGAGGACAGTGAAGGGAATGTATTTTCCTAATAAGTGGCCCGATGCTACAAAGCCTCTCTGTCAGTGGTGTCACTGTCATGCTAGGTGGTGTAATCTCGACAGGCACTGAATTAATAGTACTCTCTGAGCATTACACTGGAACCTCTTCCACAAATGAGGTTTAACAAAGTCCCCTCTGTAATTGTGCACGCATTCCCCACTTCACCACTCTTCCCAGTCACCATCAGCATAACGGCTGCCCACCGGAGGTGCCCTCTTGCCCCCATCACTGCCACGGCGCATCCCAGGCCCACCCTGTCCCCCACCCCCTTGAAATCAAATACACTTAATGGGGTGAGATGAAACAATATGGCTGTAATCCAACCTGGAGCAGGATACATTTATCTCCGTTCACCGCGTATCCTCACATATCAGGTCTGAGAGAGAGGGAAGGGGTGCAGGATGGTGGAAGCATGGTCAATAATCAGTGTCATCTAGATAGAGCTATAGAGCTGCTTTCACTGTCTGTGCCTCCCACTACCATTCATTCCTGTGTGTGTGTGTCTGTCCCCCAGTCCATGCACACACGCACACACTCACATCCACTGATAGCCCGAATGGGTCATGACAGGAAATGGAGTGCATGGCCAGTGGATCAGGTTCTCTATGTGATGGAGGAGAGAGAGGGAAAGCTGCGTAGTGGAAGCTCATACTGTAGGTGCTCCACTCACCACAACCCAGCTCTACTCTCAGGGGGACATATGCTGCGTCCAGAGGGCAACCTCAAGGTGAAAGAGCTGACAGCTAACTGCAATAACGACACTGTATGCAGTAAGGTCATGGCTGAAAACAGCATCAGAGAGAACTCCATATCCAGGATGGGACTACAGCACGTTTTAAAGAGAGTTACTACAGTGCTTTACTATGTGCGCTAACTGGTTTCCTATACCTCTGTTACACATGTACAGCCAGTCACCTCTGTACCTCTCTGTCTACACCAGTCATTCAGCATGGTGGTGTCAGTGGCACTTTCTCCTCATCAGTGCAGCACATTAATACATTATCCATAAATAATGTGGAAATCCATTAGAACAGACTTTGCATATAGATAGCCTACTTAAGGAACTGGTCATTAACACAACTTGCAGGGGGGAGTGGCAAGTCATTCGACTGGCTCTCATCCTGCCCTTCCTTCTTCCTGCCACGCCAAGAGGGAGGCCATGGTGGCAGCGGGATGGTGGGCACACACGAGTCTGAGGGATGCTGTCCACCCACCCCTCACCTCGCCCACTTTGAGCACCAGACACCCAGCAGACCTGGGTATCCAGCAGGCCTGGGTATCCAGCAGGCCTGGGTATCCAGCAGGCCATCCAGATTAATCATGGATGGAATGGTAGCAGTCAGAGGGCACGACCCAGGATGTGAGACATCAACAACCGAGCCATAGTGGGCAACAAGCTGGATCTGTCAGGTGGTCATTAAAAAAAATATAGAATGATAATGTTTGATTGTTACACATCACTCAAGGGCACATCAACAGCTTTTTCACCTTTTCAGCTCAGGTATTCGAAACAGTGACCTTTTGGTTACTGGCCCAACGCTCTAACCACTAGACGCCCTGCCGCCTTGTCTGGTTCTGTCTGTATGGATGTCAAAGATCAAACCACAGACTAACATAGACCCACTGGGTCCAGAGAACCACTGCATTCTGAGGTATAGATGAGGCTACATGCTGTATCCACCAATAAGAGCACTTTGCTTTGTGTCCAAACAGGCAGGCAGGCGAGAGAGGGGAGACGCCAGCTCTGAAACTAAATCACCTCAGCACCCACAGGGCTCTGTCGGAAGACAGATGATCTGCCAATCCCTGGCCGGCAGAGACAGGAATTAGCCCGCACTCAGCTAATTATATGAATCACTATGAGCGGGTCATTAAATATGGGATAAATCAAACATCATGTGCGTTACTCTGTCATCCATCAGGCCCCTGCCATCCCCTCTCCCTTCAGCAGGGTGGAACTCAGGCAGATCCATCAGGCCAATCCAAGGGAAACCATAGATTTTCCCATCTCACAACAATGGGGGAGTTGGGTTTTATAAGATGGCAGGGATGCCCTTAGTTCATAGAGTTTGATACACTGAGTTAATCAGTAAATAATGGCCAGTAGCAGGCATTGAATGGATGTAGCTGGCTCACTCACTCATACAGTTTCCAAACTGCTGTAGCAGCCCACTTAAAATCTCCAGCTGTCGAGTGCATCTCTTTGACATTAGCTAACTGGGTTGTCATGGAAACAGTGGCTTGTTAGGGATGTTAAAACCAGCAGGTTTCTGAGCATTAACACCAAGGGGTGTTCTATATGGCTCAATCTATTCATCCCGTTACATCCACCACCTACTGGAAGTAGAATCCTGAAAATAGAGTAACCGGGGACACCAATTATGAAGATAAGATGGCATATAAACTGTATGATAGATGACACATTGCAAAATAAGCCATGCAATGTGTCTCACCACAGATCTCTTCAGCATCTGTGATACATTCACCACAGGACACATAGAACCTTAAATAAAGGTCCCTGTGGCGTAAAGCGAACGCGTCTACTCTACCGCACATGTTACCGGACTGCCTTGGATGATTTCGCCATCTCTTGGATAGCATGACTAGTAGGCGGATTCGACAAGCCCAGTGACTTGAAAATGTGTCATGACTGACAGATGGATTCGAGAGGATCAGGCACACATGCATCAGAGTCATATATCATCTATCTATGGCTCCGACATGCATGACTTCTGTCCTGTTGCTTTCCCCTGAAGGCCATGCAAGGCTGCTGGTGAAGATGCATTTTTAGTCAGTGAGATGTCAAGGTGTGAAAATAGCACATTCGTGTAACAGCAGGCAAATTCAAGGTGCTCTTTCAGTGACACGCGTTCTCACTCGTCATCCAGTACAATATGTGCGCGTGCGTTCGTTCAACAATTCAGCCATTAGAATGCCTCCACCATTGCACAACTATTGCAACTTCAATCAACAAGAGACATTCCAAAAGCCACTTCCAAAATATCACTCAAGTAACAACTCCAACAGCTGTCTTTGGGAGAGGATGGAGCAAAGGTTATGGTAGATGTGGTGATGGTCCTGTGCAGTGCAGCCTATCTTTCTGAGGAGAAGGATGGAGAGAGGATGGAGCAAAGGTTATGGTAGATGTGGTGATGGTCCTGTGCAGTGCAGCCTATCTTTCTGAGGAGAAGGATGGAGAGAGGATGGAGCAAAGGTTATGGTAGATGTGGTGATGGTCCTGTGTAGTGCAGCCTATCTTTCTGAGGAGAAGGATGGAGAGAGGATGGAGCAAAGGTTGTGGTAGATGTGGTGATGGTCCTGTGCAGTGCAGCCTATCTTTCTGAGGAGAAGGATGGAGAGAGGATGGAGCAAAGGTTGTGGTAGATGTGGTGATGGTCCTGTGCAGTGCAGCCTATCTTTCTGAGGAGAAGGAAGGAGAGAGGATGGAGCAAAGGTTATGGTAGATGTGGTGATGGTCCTGTGCAGTGCAGCCTATCTTTCTGAGGAGAAGGATGGAGAGAGGATGGAGCAAAGGTTGTGGTAGATGTGGTGATGGTCCTGTGCAGTGCAGCCTATCTTTCTGGGGAGAAGGAAGGAGAGGATGGAGAGATTGCCTGCAGTGTTTCTACCACTCCTCCCTGACTGCTTTTAGGATGGATGGCTGCCTAGCTCCCCTCCCTGGATGGCCCCCATCGTGAGAGGCGAGGTGGAGGGCCTTCTTAATGGGTTTGCTCTTGTTCGGGGAGCGACACTCTATTGACTGCTTTCACCAGCAGAGGAGGACCCCTTTGTGAACAGAATGAACTCTGAGATTGATGACTCCTGGCTCTAGGAAGTTGGCCCAACCCCATCTCCTTCTATCTCGCCCAAGGCTTCAAAGCACAAGTCTATTTAGGGGCATAATTCATATGTATTTGAAAATGAAGTGTCTCTGCTGGGTTGTCGGAAAAAACAATATAATGCGAACATATTTCATGCTCAACTAACACAGCCTGGAGAATCTCTATCTTGTGGTGCCGGAGGAAACACAAGGTAATGAATGTCTTCTCTCTGTGTTGTGGGCATATTGCATTACCAGGCACTGAAACCATGATAATATTGGATATGGAAAATACTAAGAATGCCTTATGTGTCAACAGTCTGTACAATAACAAATGGTACAGCAGAAACGTTCAGCATATCAGTCTCCCGCTCTAGCATTCTGGCTGTGAGAAATGATAACAGGCTTAATTGAAAGACTGTCAAACTGCTTTTTCTTCCGGCCAGTGTGACGGAATGGGAGGAATAGAATGGGGTCTTTATCTGCAGGTAACAGAGGTTGTCCGACATTCTGTAATACAACATGTATCCTCCTCAGGAAGTTCCTGCAGACACTGACAAGATGCTTATCACAGGCAACCTGCTGATGGCACATGGGCTTATCTCTCCAGAGTGCTGTTACCCTCTGGCTTCAGCCAGACAAGACAATGATCCTTTAAAAAGTAATCTCACTGCGGAGAGGAGAGAGAGTAAGAAAGATAACTCTGCTTTGTTTTACTTTGTCCTTTCCTTTACAGTGCTGTGATGTGTCGCTCGGTGTCCAATACACGTGTGACATTCATCCCCGGTCAACAGTTATGTGACATAGCCTTGTGTCCATACTGTAACACTTTGTCTTTTGTTAAATTATTTCCTAGATATAAAACAACTGTATCTGAATAAGATGGTTTCTATATAATATGATCCAGGAAATCCAGGCTGTCCAGTAGTTAGTATTCATTGCAAACAACACCTTTGTGCCAATAACACCTGCCTCATGTGTCACAATACTCATTACTTCCTGTCAAAATGTCCATCTTCTTTTCACTGTAATCCACTCATTTAAAGATCATTCATCTTTGTAGGTGATGGAGAATACTTCACTCCAATTTTTTTATACCTTCTTCCCTCTGGTGGTGTTACAGAGGCAATTTAACCAATGTAGCCATCCCATTCATCAGCCCTGGAAGTGCACCTCACTGCAGGCAATCTGTCAGCAGACCTGAACATCTCTCCTGCTCCTCATCTCTCTCCTGCTGCTCCTCAAAATAGAGGACGGGAGAAAAAAATGAACCCATGGGCTCCATCTACCCCTACTCTCCCTCCAACCTCCACCTGCTTCCTCCTTCTTCTGCTCCCCTCCTATGTTACCTCTGCCTGATAGAGCCATCAAGCAGCCCAGGGTCCAGATGCTGTGCTTCATTAGGGAAACACAGGGAGGGTGCTCCCTTAGGACCAGGCTGTTCCATCAATTTACTTATTTAAAAACCTTCTCATCATCACTAAACATGGATAGAAAAGTCAATAAAAGACAAAAACAACATTAAATAACTGTTCCTTAGGAAAAAATGGCACACAATTCTAGTGTTAATCTGGAAGGAAAGAAGGGTTTCGTTACTGCTCGTCTCTTACAAATTATCACAACAAGACGCTTTGTGTGAGAGAATAGGAGACCGTATCTCCAGTTAAAATCAATGTCAGGACGATAAGTCAGTTCCATCGCCCTGCTCTGTAGTTTAGGCACATTAAGAATCACAATATGATAGATGGTCTGTTTCAGTGAGATCACTGCTTTCCTCATTGATCTGCTAGTTCAATTGTAGTCCGAGTCCAGGCAGGGCACTGATTCATCATAGCAGACGTAAATAACCTTCACTCACCACTAGTTGAATTCTGCTCTCTCATACAAACAATGGTGCGGCCAGTAACTTAGTGTTCAGGGATAAAACATTTTTTTTAGCAGACACTCTTATTTCCAGAGCATCTTACAGTAATTATTTCATATATTTTCATACTAATCCCCCACGGGAATCGAAAACACAACCCTGGCATTGCAAGCAACATGCGCTACTAACTGAGCCACGCAGGATACATGAGATTTATATTGTGCTTCCTCTAAATCCCAAAGATATGTTGGACCCAAACCTAAAGGGATGTACATTATTACTGTCCATTAGTTTGTTCTGTCTGAGGGGGACATTCTGCTACAATGTCCACCCCACAATATTGAGTAAGCTTCTAGAATGAATCATAACCCCCTATAATGGATATCCATTTAGTTTAGGGTCCATATAAGCCTGTGCAGGGAGGCACATAATCACTGTGACAAACTGCTTTCTATCTCTGATCTGACATGCAAGACCACCTCAGAGAAACCAAATACAGCCGTGTAAACAATCTTTGATATTTCGGTTCATTTTATTTCAGATCTTTCTGGAAATGTTGCATGGTCTTGAAGTGAAACATTTGCATTGCTAGACAGTTAAAAAGAGGCAAGTAGTTAATTATTAGCAAGACACATTGTATTCTGTTCTGTGGAAGGGAAGTGGAAAGAGAATGGACCAATATGTCTCTGGCTGGATACATTCCCTGAAAGGGTTAACTGGTCGGTAATGATAACTTTGAAACTTCCAGAAGGCAGAGTGAAATGCAGGCGGATGCACCGTTAACATTTACCAAAGACTTCAAGCCGGAAAGAATTGGATTTTCAGGCTGGCCTTTTACTGTAATATATGCATCCTATCTCCTGATTGTGACTGTGGTAGTCTGAAAGGCAGACCGTGAATACATTTGAAGTACATTTATGAAAAGCAACATGGAAAACGCTTGTGAAGGTCATTCTCACCGTGGCACTGCCTGCAATTACATGCCCCTAAAATGCTAATTTGGATACTTGTAATGAAGTAAAATGAGCTCTCTTCCTTTGTAGTGTGAAAGCATGTAATATGAATATACATCTCGTACATTGTGTAGTACTGCCTCTCATCACTGAAAATAAGCAGCCCCACTGTGTTCTCCAGGCCAAATAATCAGCATTATAGAGAATATAAACAGCCTATGCTGTTTGAGAGTGAGAGAGAGAAAGGACATGCTTTACAATTCAATTGAAATTCAGCGTTGTGTCCCAGGCATCTGTCCAATATTCTCTTGGGATTTATTTCCAAGCCCTTGAGGGGGGGTCTGTCATCAGCGGTGCATTGAGACATTCAGTAGCTAGGACAGTGCTCCTGGTGACAGAAAGAAGCAGAGACCACCCCCCCGGTTAGGTCAGGCTGACCTGACTTTAAATGTATTTAAACATAATCTGATCCGTTCTCTCATGACAAATGTACCAGACTAAACATGAGTTTATGCCATCCAACGCAACGATTCAAGTGCTTGTCCCTAGAAATACAATATGCATTCTGCACATAGATATACATAGGAATGCATCATCTTTGTCAACTAGCAGTATTAAAAGACACTAATATACAGTATATCTCTAGGCTGTGAATGATTATAGATGTCCACCTTGCAGGGACTTTGGTATTCAGAGAATAAAGACAAAATGACCAAATAATCTCTGATAAAGTTTACTACAATTAGCCATCTTAAAAACTCATCACTTGTCTCGTTTTCTCCTCCATCCCCTGTTTATGTGACAGGGATGGTTTAGTCAAGAAATGTTACATTTGTTTTATAGGTACCTCAGGCTTTTACACTAGAACATGTGTCCAGTTAACTGGGACTGATTGTGACACCTGTCTGTGTCTGATTGGTGCTCAGCTCTTCCACTGCAGAAGCAGGTCACTCAGGGCCACCGTGATTGGCTCCTTGACCCTGTTGCTTCACCTTAGAGGAAGAGGTTATTACAACTGGCATTCGGTCTGCTTTCCTCCCCAATTTACTCTAACAGGGAGACATTCTTACATACCACAAGACCACTGCAAATTAGTGCACAATATTCTGTAGCAGGTTCATAGTTCATCAAACCAGACGATTGTGTTGCTACCAGGCTGTGTTGTCTTAAGTCTCTTTATGTAGTGTTGTGGTGCCTTGTCGTGCTGTGTGTTTTGTCCTATATTTCTATTTTTAATCCCAGCCCCCATCCCCGCAGGAGGCCTTTTGCCAGGCCGTCATTGTAAATAAGAATTTGTTTATAACTGCCTTGCCTAAAGGCTCAATAAATGAAAAATAAAAAAGATTAGCATGGGCATGATACTAGGAGGAGAATTTATTATGATTAATGCTCAACACAGGCAGCTTCTGATGTCAGAGAACCTGTGAAAGCATCTCTTTCCAGACTATTTAGAGGAACATGTTGACAGCACAATCTGTATAGTTAGGATGCTGAACAGCGAGTAGACTAAAGTTAGAGAACACATAAAAGTATGTCAGATGAAATCCTCACTATGGCTTTGATGTAGTCCCTGACTCTGGGTGATGCTTGTGTATTTGGCTGATGGAAGGCTGCTGGTGCATGTCGAGTTCTGATGGACAACGACTGTTAAGCTTCAGGCTATCAATCAACTTCAGCTGATTCTGTGTGCAACGCAAACTGCAGTGTGTACTAGGATCTGGCCTTGGGTTGAAGGAATAGCCAGCATGAGCCCAGTCTCACTATGGGCTCCGTAGAGGTAATCACAGTGACACGCTCTCCTTCCACCCCCCCCGAAGCCATCCTCGCTGTCACTCTCCAGACTGGCCTGTCAGACCTGGAGCCGGGCAGGCAGTCAGGAGACAGGCTGTGGAGCCACAGATTATGGCCAGAGCCAGGTAATGAGGTTTGCTCCCCTGCAGCCAGAGGTCAGTCAGCCAAGACTTCAGATCAACAAAAAAAGACTGAAATAAAAATACATTTCAATAATAGGCAATTAGCCTTGCTAACCGTGGAGCTCCACTTCCCGCCTGTCTCGCTCTCTTTCCTCCCTCATCCTTTCAGTCAGAGAACTGCTTGCCCTGCATACAAATTATACAGAAATATGATTAAAGCGATGAATGTTTTACAATGGAAAATGTAGTTCGTCTTTGGCATGCCCTGAGACCGTTGTGGGTAGACCTTTTAAGTGAGAGGTTGCTCTGTTTGACTGGGTCCACTCTACCTTGTGATTGGCCAGTGGACTTCAAAAGGCTTTCCAAATGCACAATGTCTGTACTTGATTTGATTGGTTTAGAACCATAACTGTTCATGCAGAGATGAGAACAGCAACCAGTATAGAGGGATTTGAAGGAGGACATGTTGTTTGACTGTCTGAAAAGGAACTGTGTTTATGACTACAGCAATGCTCCTTGTAATAACCCAGGTATTAATTTGGCTTTTACATCAGACTTCATCTATGGGATTGCTCAAACCCTGCTAACTCACTCCACCACTGTGGCTCCAAAGTATTGATGAGGGAATATGAGGCGACCAGACTTGACTTGTGATAGTCATGTCAAAATATCAATCATGAAAACAGCTACTGAGGGAGAATGTTCCAAATGTATCGTATGGACAAAATACAGCATTGAAGTTCCAACAGTGGCCTCCATTCTTAAATGCAAATAGTTTGGAACCACCGAGACTCTTCCTAGAGCTGGCCGCCCGGGCCAAACTGAGCATTCGGCGAAGAAGGGTCTTGGTCAGGGAGGTGACCAAGAACCCGTAGGTCACTAACAAGAGTTCTAAGATTCCTCTATTTTCCAAATGAACCATTTCAATACATTTCTGTAACAATGTTACAGCACCCTCTAGTGGCATCTGCTGCAACCAGAGAAAATACAAACTATTTGTATGGATTTTCTGCCCAAAATATCCCTGATATGTATTGAAGTCAAACCATCTATTGAAGTGGTATCACCATACTAGCCATTCAAGCTCAACTCAGTGTTCCAGATCCAGTGTGATTGCATTGCTCTTCCATTAGCAAAAACATTGCTTTTAGGACTTAAAACACTCAGGAAGCCAATCCTCTCTGCCCTTTTGGTTCTCACTAGAGAACAGCCAAATCTGAATCTCATGCCAAAGGCGAAAGCTGCATCTTTATGTATAGGACACTTGTCATTTTGGCCATCAGATAGTGACAAGTGTCCACTACAAGGGCATATTTATCCCCATTCATGGTTTCAGCCTTAAGCAGAGGGTCCTATATAAAATACTAATACAGCTCTGTATCACATCTCAAATAGTACACAGGAGTATTTAAGAAAATTCTTTATTCATAAACTTGATGCAAGTTTACAAATTACTGTACATGGTCAAAATAACCCTTGCAATGAAAAACAAAAAAAACACAATAAAAGCAAAGCATGCGAACAGTGCAGAACTTTATAGCCCGCTCAGTCGCCAATCACAAAATTAAGCCAGAAAAGGAACCAATAATTAGTTTCAGGTCTCAAACCAAAATCTCCCAAAGCACTGGGTTGTTAGACAACTGGTCTGGATCTGTATAAGAGCTGTAATTCACTGCACAACTGACATTAGAACAGACATGGGGCCTTCCACGGCGTTAAATGCCCATTTGACGTCTGCTCTGATGATACAGGGCTTTAAAATAGTAAGAGGTGGAGTCCCGCTCTGGACAGAATAGTATAGTAGGTCATTCGTTTCCAATCTCATACTTTAAGACACGGGTGGGACGCCCATAAAAGTGGAGACAGCCGTTTTGCAATTTTTATCCTTTAGAACTAACCTGATCTGGTGTCAGACCTACACAAATCGATAAAAAAAGGAATCTGTTCCCAGAGATGGGGTTTACAGAAACCGCATCTACCGACCTGTGAAAACTAATATAGATGATCCAACCAAAACTCTCCAGTCCAAAACACCTTAGTCCCTAGAGGGAAAGTACTTGATGAGATATCTACATGCAAAAGACTACAAAACCAGGAGGTACAGGATCACAATGAAGAGGTCCTAGACTAGAAAAACAAAGACCCAAGACAATGAGGTTAAATGGGTGAGGTAAAGCATTGGTTCACCTTTCAGTGTCACAAAATTGATCTGGAGGGATTGAATGAGAGAGAGCGCAAACATGCCCCTCCCTCATCACTCCACCACACCCTGCTTACCACTACAGTCTTACCAGTCACTACTTTAAAGATATTCAGACAAGCCAAATGGAGAGTGAGCAGGCCAATGGTTACTGCAACAGTTACTGTAATTTATAGGAGGGGAAAACAATTTGGAAGAAAAAAATAGTAACAAAAATAATTGCATCGTGACATTTGTGAAGCAATCCCTTGCTAAGTCAAGTGTGCAGTAGCCATGTATCCCTGAGTTTGCTTCTCCAGAGAACACAGGGAGTTTCTAGCTAGGGCATGTTCACGATGAGGTCAGCCATGTGAGAAAGCAGTGGCACACTTGGTACCAATACATAAAGTCTATGACAATGATCATCGGTTATCCATGTGTAGTAGACATATTTGGTAATGAAGTCAATCACCATATTGGGTTGAATAGTAATAAACCTCTAAATGAGTCTTCAGTGCCACCATTTTGACAGAATGTGATGCATTGTGTTATACAGGTGGGGTAGCTGACATTACAACAAATACAAGGTAGATGGAGCTTAATTATACATTAGATGCCCAAGGGTGACATAGTTCTGGATGAGGTTAGTGTGCTGGGCTGACCAACAGCGTTGAATAAACAAAAAAAAATAGGAATATTTACTAGGAACAAGTTAGTTCCTATGCTGGTTTTTGAGACAGATGTCTAACAAAGTGGATAACACCCCCACAAAAAAACACCTTTTAATGTGTGTAATAACATTAACTCAAAAGCGTCACACAATATACTGCATATTATTCATATAGCTAAGACTTGGCATGCTCCAGGTTTGACAGTGCTGAGGATGGTCATGAGTTAGGGGTTCATGACCCCACTGAAAAGGTTCCTTCCATCACTGACAACAAAGATCATGAGGTGGGCAGGTCATAAGTGAATAATCAGATACAAAATAAAGGTACTAGAGAGGGGAGGCAAAGGATGGAAATCACTGGTGCTCAGTCTTTTGTTGAAGGCATTACTACACACACACACACACACACCTTATAGTCAGACCTGAAAATATCTCTTTAAAATCAACAAATATTTTATTATTGAGCATGTGGTATGAAGTGAAGTCCACTGTAGCAATGAGGGGCATGGATGGGTGATCTGAGTGTGTGAACAAGCTAGTTAGACCATGGATTCAAATGAAGCAGGGGACGGCACCGAGCCGTTTTCAAATTATTGCGTGTACAGATAACTTCCTAACGATTGTGTGCATAGCCTTACTGAAAGGTTCATCAAGTTTGTGTCACCGGGGAAATTAGCCAGCATATCTGGAATGCCCAAAAAGCACCACTGTCGCATTGCGTAAAAGGAATGGTGTCACTTTTGAACATATCAAAACCACTAACAAAAAAATACAAGTATTTCAATTTATACAGGAAAACAATAGTAGTCATTATGCTTACATAAAAACATGGTTTAAAGGTGTTCCTTTTAAATTCTGCAAGAGTATCCATGAAGCAAATGCTTTGTTATCCTACGTCTGAAAATGCACCTTGATTGATGCCCCTGCTATAGCCAAGGGTATACTAACGCAGTCTCGGCCCGCTCGAACCCCAAGACCCACACAAGGTTACATTAAAAACAATTAAATCAATTCTCAGAAATACAACTTTACAAGTTTTACATAGAGTTAAATTCAACTACATTACAGTGATTAAATCCAACCTGCCTTTGCTAAGCCTGGTCATATTTCCGAAAGCAGCCTGAGAGGAGATGGGGCTGGGTGGTGGTGGAGGCGGCCAACACCTCTTGTGCTCAACAGGATAGCCTCCATTAAGCTGTCTCAGTCCCACTTTTGGTAAGGAGTCTATAGCTCTCCATTCAGGGCCTTTGGCTTTTGTAGACCAGGCATTTAAGGAAATAAGCCTCAGGAGGACATGTTATTCCAGAAGGAGGAATCTTGGCAATATACAGATACACAAGCACAGACTTAAGAGGCCATCAATGGCGAGTGAGTTGGTGCTCATTCCCACTACCAGTTTTTCATTGTCTATCCCAGCCTCCAATGTCAACCGTCATTCTCTGTTCCAGTCTGTGGCCGGAGAATCTCAACCCCAGTCACGTAACAGACAGCTTCAGTCACTAATAAAAGCCATGCCTCAACCTTGACCAGAAATCACAGGCAGTAAGTAAGCTCTTCTTTGCTTGCCCAGAGTAGGATTTAAGGGAGTTGCACAAGATATGGAGTTCATTCAATGCTCAAGGGATTAGGGGTGAGATTGTAACAAAGGAAGCGATTGCACAAGTGCGAGAAAGATAAATAGCTAGAGGGTGAATCCACTATTGAGAAGTGGATATGGTCAGTGAGGTGGTTGGTCAGTGGGGGGGGGTTTAACAGAATGAGTGGAACTGGCTGGGGAACAAACTCCCAATGAAAACTCCAGTTAGAGGGAAAAGAAAAGTATGGGGAGGGAAAGGTGTTGACCCTAAGACATGTGGTCCCAGTGGAGGCATGGCAACAGTCCTCTTACCCATCCTCCTTAGGGGGAGTGTACCAGCCTACAAGGATCAGACAAGAGACAGTGCACTCAGTTATACTGGACAAAACAGTCAGTTCATCCTAGACAGTAGGAATGAGCAAAGAGTTGGCTGTATTTTATCTTGACCTAAGAACAATCACTATGGCTGCCATATGAAACCCTCTTGGTACTGGTAATACACTACCAAAAGTATGTAGACACCTGCTCGTTGAACATCTCATTCCAAAATATTGAGCATTAATATGAAGTTGGTCCCCTCTTTGCTACGATAACAGCCTCCACTCTTCTGGGAAGGCTTTGGAACACTGCTGCGGGGACTTGCTTCCATTCAGCCACAAAAGCATTAGTGGGGTCGGGCACTGATGTTGGGCGATGCTGCCTGGCTTGCAGTCGGCGTTCCAATTCATCCCAAAAGGTGTTCGATGGGGTTGAGGTCAGTGCTCGGTGAAGGCCAGTCAAGTTCTTCCACACCAATCTCGACAAACCATTTCTGTATGGACCTCGCTCAGGGGCATTGTCATGCTGAAACAGTAACGGGCCTTCCCCAAACTGTTGCCACAAAGTTGAAAGCACAGAATCTAGAATGTCATTGTATGCTGTATCGTTAAGATTTCCCTTCACTGTAACCAAAGGGGCCTAGCACAAACCATGAAAAACAGACAGACCATTATATCTCCACCAAACTTAACAGTTGGCTATATGCATTCGGCATGCAGCGTTCTTCTGGCATCCGCCATACCCAGATTCGTCCATTGGACTGTCAGATGGTTAAGTGTGATTTATCACTCCAGAGAACGCATTTCCACTGCTCCAGAGTTCAATTGTGGTTAGCTTTACACCACGCCAGTCGACGCTTGGCATTGCACATGGTGATCTTAGGATTGTGTGTGGGTGCTCGGCTACGGTAATCCATTTCATGAAGCTCCTGACGAACAGTTCTTGTGCCAACGTTGCTTCCAGAGACAGTTTGGAACTGGGTAGTGTGTTGCAACCGAGGAAAGACGTTACGCGCTTCAGCACTCGGTGGTCTCGTTCTGTTTGTGTGGCATACCACTTGGCAGCTGTGCCGTTGTTGCTGCTAGATGATTCCACTTCAAAATAACAGCACATACAGTTGGCCCGGGGCAGCTCTAACAGGGGAGAAATTTGACAAACTGACATCTTGTAACGGTGCCACGTTGAAAGTCACAAAGCTTTTCAGTAACAATGTTGGTCTATGGTGATTGCTTGGCTGTGTGCTTTATTTTACACACCTGTCAGCAACGGGTGTGGCTGAACTAGCCGAATCCACTAACTTGAAGGGGTGTCAACATACTTTGGTGTGTGTATGGCCAAATACATTGAAACTCAGTTTCACAATTCCAGACATTTAATCTTAGTATTCTGCTCTGAAATGAGGATATTCATTGGTCCCTTAATAGTACATAAAGATTGTCAGTACAAAGCCGGGTACTTCCAGTTGAAGTCAGAAGTTTACATACACCTTAGCCAAATATATTTAAACACAATATCTGACATTTAATCCTATTAAAAATTCCCTGTCTTAGGTCAGTTAGGATCACCACTTTATTTTAAGAATGTGAAATGTCAGAATAATAGTAGAGAGAATGATTTCAGCTTTTCTTTCTTTCATCACATTCCCAGTGGGTCAGAAGTTTACATACACTCAATTAGTATTTGGTAGCATTGCCTTTAAATTGTTTAACTTGGGTCAAATGTATTGGATACCCTTCCACAAGCTTCCCACAATAAGTTGGGTGAATTTTAGCCCATTCCTCCTGACAGAGCTGGTGTAACTGAGTCAGGTTTGTAGGCCTCCTTGCTCACATACGCTTTTTCAGTTCTGCCCACAAATTCTATGGGATTGAGGTCAGGGCTTTTTGATGGTCACTCTAATACCTTGACTTTGTTGTCCTTAAGCCATTTTGCCACAACTTTGGAAGTATGCTTGGGGTCATTGTCCATTTGGAAGACCCATTTTCGATCAAGCTTGAGATGTTGCTTCAATATATCCACATAATTTTCCTACCACATGATGCCATCTATTATGTTAAGGGCACCAGTCCCTCCTGCAGCAAAGCACCCCCACAACATGATGCTGCCACCCCCGTGCTTCATGGTTGGGATGGTTTTCAGCTTGCAAGCCTCACCCTTTTTCCTCCAAACATAACGATGCTCACTATGGCAAAACAGTTCTGTTTCATCAGACCAGAGGACATTTCTCCAAAAAGTACATACTATTGTTATTACAGATGAACGTGGTACCTTCAGGCGTTTGGAATTTGCTCCCAAGGATGAACCAGACTTAGTCTACAATGTTTTTTGAGGTCTTGGCTGGTTTCTTTTGATTTTCCCATGATGTCAAGCAAAGAGGCACTGAGTTTGAAGGTAGGCCTTGAAATACATCCACAGGTACACCTCCAATTATGTCAATTAGCCTATCAGAAGCTTCTAAAGCCATGACATCATTTTCTGGAATTGTCCAAGCCGTTTAAAGGCACAGTCAACTCAGTGCATGTAAACTTCTGACCCGCTGGAATTGTGATACAGTGAATTAATTATAAGTGAAATAATATGTCTGTAAACAATTGCTGGAAAAATTGTGTGTGTCATGCACAAAGTATATGTCCTAACCAACTTGCCAAAACTAGTTTGTTAACAAGAAATTTGTGGAGTGGTGTATGTAACCTTCCGACTTCAACTGTACATACACACACTGTATGTATGGATGTAGGGATGTAATCTGAAGGTCAAATAGGATACAAGATGTGTAAGTGAACATGGTAACACTCACCGTTCTTTTCATGGATCTGGACCAGGGATTTGTATGACTGCTGTGCTCTGGCAAGATTGTATTGGTTCTGAAACAAAAACAGCACATATATTGAACTTGTGCTTATGAATGCCCCAAGAAGTGTAAAGGTCCATTTATATAATTGGGGAGACACAGGACTAAGCACCATCACGTACAAGTAAATTAGTTTGGTGAAGTCTGACCGTACGGTGGAGGCCTTTCTATCAGCTTCCCCCAAAGAATTTTGCCATGATATCATGCTGTGTTCGCGCCCTCCGATGCAGGTTTATTAAAATTCAGCATAAGAGGAACTGGCTCTTATAAGGCCAGAGTCCTATCAACCCAGTGACAGAAACATTGGTATTCTTATGTTTTTGATTAATAGGTACATTTCTGGCATTCTATTAACCATTTTACCTACCCAACATTAGTAACCTCAGGACAAATATGATAAATACTTTCATTAGACAGGATATGACAATATAGCTAAGTATCAAGTCTTTCTTTGGTGTACATAGTTAGATCCTAACTTTTAAAGAACACAGGTTATCAAGCAAGAGGGCCCAAGATTCCTTGAAACTACAGCTTGTCTATAAATATCCCTGTCATTTGGTTTGCTCCGAAGTCTACTGGGATCCCAGAGCCAGATTAGTGTGACTGTGCTGAGAGAAGAGAGAAATGACAGCATGAAGTGGGCCCGTGTGAAGCGTCAGCATTAAGAGATCAGCAGCATCGCACTGTCCCAGCGGCGCTAAGTAACAATGTCCTGTTTAAATGAAGTGCTGGGGGCTTAGACACATCATTTCCATAGAGCAGCATGGACCAGCTGGCCACACACAGCTCACCCCTTTATTCATGTCAGAACACAGTGTCAATACACCCTGTAGTATACACCATGTTAACACATTTCAAAGCTCTCTGCCCCCTTAAACAATGCTTACCTTATTGGCTCCAAACTGCACTCTGGCTTTTCCCTTGACTAAAGTGGCGTTGATCTGCATGATTACAGACTCTATGGAATAGGCACTGCTCCAGCCCTGAAATCAAGTGGCGATACATCAATGCACTAGCATTTACCTCCACTGTGAAATAACATAAGTTAACTGACATTGAGGTATAAAAACATACCTGTTTTGTGAGAAGCTCCATGCACAGGGCACCCCCTCCAAGAACATAACTTAGAAGACAGCAGGTGAAAGGAAAACATTTTAATGTCTACATATTCTGTGATCAAAAGACCACAATAAATCTCTTATCCACAAGCACAGATGATCTCCTTTTAGCTAAACTGCTAGCCTTTCACTGGCTGTTGACAATTAGTTTAGACCACAAGAGCCCGCCCTTCCTTCACGGTTAAGTGAGGGGAGCAACTCAGTCACAGCGGAAACACTGCAGAAATACAAAGCCATTCCACTCATACGCAGTGAACTGAACTCACCCTCCAGACAGCACAGGAGAAGCCACCCGTACAAATGGTGGATCAAAGGGGAAATTATCCTGCAGGTAGAGCACAAAATAGCATTAAAATGAGAACAGTCAACGCTAACAAACTGTCTCTGCTTCCTAGTATCAGCATTGGTACTTACTTTATATGAGAAGTTGAGCAGAATGTAATCCATTCCCTCCTTTTCCTTTAAAACCTGCAGGTCACTGTGTAGGGGACTGTCTGGATCTACGCTGTTGAGCAAATAGAATGCATCATAATACATCACATGCTAGAATTATACAGTACTGTCAACTCCTATGGTAAACAGTTACTTACGTCCTCAGCTTGACGTGCCATTCATACAAGCTGTCATTGACCAGCTCCACTGAATAGATACCTGGAAGAGAATGCATAGTCTGGTAAGTGACATTCTGAATCAAACTGTCATTTTTGTATTTATTTTTTGCGCGGTATTCTTGGAGCTTTCTAGTGCTGCTGCAGTGAAGTACGTACCCATCTTGTAACTCTGGGACCGGTATATCTCCCGGAGCTCCTTCATGAGGCGGTCTGAAGCCTGCACTGAACCAGACACTGCACCCTGCAACACACAACACACACAGGGTAATACACCGACACCCAAACATGCAGCACATTCAATGATAATAATTCACCTCGACTCCACCACGATTAAATCAAATGTTTACAGGCTCAGTTCAAATATGCTAATAGCTCTGCGTTTAGATAAAACATCTACAAACTCCTATAAATGAACAGTTATTGATCAGCATGGAGACAAAATGCTTCAGAACTAACTGGCAGTATTACAGTTCGCTACAGTATATGGGGAGAATTTCACAGGTTCCATAGCAACGCTCTCATCTGTGATAATGATAGATTTGAAGAGCTGAGCCATTGAATGCAGTAGGGACTGTGGAGGATGAAAGAAGAGTCTCATTTCTAAGTCTCTCAGAGCTGCTCACAGACCTTAGGGGAAACGGCTGTATTCCAAAGCAACAATTAAGAAAGCTATGTGTAAATGTTAGATCATATGATTACAATCAGAATGACTAATTACTGTAATTTAGCCTACGCAATCCATGTTGATTATGTCCTTGTTTACAAATTGGAGTCCTAAACAGCATAATCTGGGTGTATTGCATTGGTAAGAAATTCCATCAGTAAAACACTGATCGAAAAACACATGCATTCAGAACCACCTGAAACTGGTTAGATGCATGCATATTGGCTATATCATAAAATGTCACTAGACATCCCAGTGTAACAGTGCTGGGTCCAGTAAACTGTTCTAAGCCTGACAGATATTCCCCATGCATCCCCCAAAAGCGTATAAAATGTCACCTTACCGAATGAGCACTTACGTTCAAGTGGTCCTGCCTCTGGTTCTTGCGGATCTTCTCCAGGATGGCCAGGTTCTCCTTCTCGATGCCGTCATCCTCAGACTTCTTCCCATCCACTGGCTCCTCCTCTTTCATCTCATAGTGGTCCAGGTCTTCAATGTCCTGCTGACACAACAACAAGATAAGAGCATTAGAAGACATTTTACTTCAAGTTAACACTTGCAAATATGTGTGATTGGTATTGACCATCTAGTCGAGCTTGACATCCAGCATAGCTCAGCTCATATCAGCATGGTAATGTGCAGTGCTATATGGAATGACATTTATTTGAAAAGGACCTCTCCCATTTCCTCTTCTTCCTCCTCTTCGGACGTGACCTCGTCTGTGACCCCATGCTAAAGAAAAAAACAGAGAAAGATGAGTTCATAGACAGTTCAATCTCATTCCTAACATGCCACTGTCACGTCTGAAGTCTGGTAACAAAAAACAGATATTTGTAGGAATGTTCTGAAATGTGCAAAAACCAGTAAGCGAGTCTCTGGGTAGTCAGAAACAACATTCCTCGTCTTGCATAGCACAACAGCGCCTCCCGTCCCCTTTCTTTCAGCCCAAGAATCAATGTTCGCGTTTAAAGCACAGCTGTACAGGCTGCTACTGCTTAACATTCATCCTCTGCTTCGGTCATTCTAATTTCTCAAGTAGACTACATGAGGCTAAGGTTGTGGTATTCATTGGTTGAGGTAAAATATGCTAGCACCTCCCACTGACCACAAGCACAGGAAGAGTCTATTGATTCCATCTCCAGGACTCTGCACTAATCATTAATGTCTGTGCTGATGGACGGTTTCAGGACAGTATTAGGTTCTTCATGCAGGTTTTTAAACCCTTTCATTAGCTAAGTGTCTTCAATCTCCTTGGTAGCTTTGACAATAAAACTAAACAAAAGGATTAGGCACATGACTCACTTTAGGTATGTGAAAGGAGATGGTCTTCATGAAAAAGCCTCTAGGTGTTGTTTTTTATTTAACTAGGAAAGTCAGATAAGAACAAATTCTTATTTACATTGTCCGGAATTGGCCGGAGCAGGCCGTCGACACTGGGCCAATTGTGCGTCGCCCTATAGGACTCCCAATCACGGCCGGATGTGATACAGCCTGGATTCGAACCAGGTACTATAGTGACACCTCTTGCACTGAACCTTAGACCGCTGCGCCACTCGGGAGACCCATACTTCAATGCCATCCAATGGAAAATATATATAGGCCTAGTAGTATTTGAAACCCAGAAAACATTGAGCGGTCATTAGCCGTCCTTACCTTTCGGTCTTGTCCTACAGGGCCAGCAGGGAGGGGCTGGTCCAGCATCTCTACATCTGGGTGCTGGGGCAAGTTGTACAGCCGACAGAGGTCACAGATGAGCCGCTTTAGCTGCTGCAGGAGCTGGGGGACCGAGGGACAGTACCAAAAGGGACAGTTAAGAGTTAGGGAGGTCAGGTAGCACTAGATAACACAGCACAGACATGTCACAGATACATTGCCATGAAAAAGGATATTTTACAACAAATGCTATCAGAGCTTCAACCAATATTAGATAAAGGGAACCTGAGCAAACAAATAAAAATGATAAAACTTGTTTCATTTATTTAATAAAAAAAGTTATGCAACACCCAATGCCTCTTTGTGAAAAAGTAATTAACCCCTTACGCTCAACTGGTTGTGCCACATTTAGCTACATTGACTGCAACCAAACACTTCCTGTAGTCGTTGTTGATCAGTTTTCACCCACTCCTCCATGCAAAACTGATTTAACTTAGCCACATGTGGGTTTTCGAGCATGAACTGCTCGTTTCAGGACTTGCCACAACATCTCAAAATCAGATCTGGACTTTGACTAGGCCGTTCCAAAACAGTGTGTTTTTCAGCCGTTCTGATGTAGACTTGATTGCGTTTTTTCGATCAGTCTTCCTGCATGAACCAGCAACACTTCAGCTTCAGCTCAGACAGCCTGATATTCTCAAGTAGAATTTGCTGATACACAGTAAAATTCACTTCAATGAATGCAAGTCATCCAGGTCCTGATGCAGCAAAGTATCCCCAAACCATCACACTACCACCACACTTGACCATTGGTATGAGATTCTTAATGTGGAACACAGTATCTGGTTTTCACCAGAAAAATAAAGTCTACATCAGAATTGCTGATAAATTGTCCATTAGCAACAAATTGTCCATTTTGGAATGGCCTAGTCATAGTTCAGACCTAAACCCACGAAAGTCTCTGAGTTAAAGCAGTTCTACATGAGTGGGTCAAGATCAGTCTTTCACATCAAATTAACTGCTTCCTGTAGTTGTTGGTTACAGTCATTGCAGGTGGAACAACCAGGTACTTTGTGGAAGGAGAAAATGAACTTTTCCATTGGATGTGGAATAACTTTATTACATATGTTTTTATTTGTACACTCAACTTCCCTTGATCTTATATTAGGTTTTGGTTGAAGATCTGATAACATTCAGTGTAAGAAAATATGCAAAAACAGAACATTAGAAAGGGGGCATATACTTTTTCACTGCATTGTACCTCCACCACAGCACACCCTCAGAGACGACATGAAAGGTAAGATTGCGTCAGGGAATGTCAGACACCTTAGCAACAGTAACTTAGTGCAGAAATGTGTACCTCTGCAAACGTCTCAGTATTGCTATAGAAGAAGCGTATTCTACTGAATGTAGGCCTGGTCCATACATGGTGAAAATATTGTATAATGCATGGTGCAACAGAGAAAATCTAATCACCAAAGATAACTTTAATAAGAGTGCTATAAAATGCAGATCTGGTGGGCTACAAACAGAGCATGCAGTGTGAGTAAGTAGGCCAAGTCAAAGAATGTAGCTACATAAGCAAGATATAGCCTACAGAGAACTCAGCGTTTCCCCTTTCAGCAGCAGCAAAAGATAGGGGGGGGTGAGGGCTTGTCCCCCCGAGAGATTTTGTTTGGTAGAACAACTGAGAAGGGCTCCTGAGTGGCGCAGCGGTCTGAAGCACTGCATCTCAGTGCTAGAGGCGTCACTACAGACCCTGGTTCAATCCCAGGCTGTATCACAGGTTAGGTGAGGGTTTGGCCATCATTGTAAAATAAGAATTTGTTCTTAACTGACTTGCATACCCAAATAAAGGTCACTTGTGATGACTTCAAAAATACATTATATTCCAAAATGAATGAAAATGTTGACACTATTTGAAATAGAAGGGATCGTGCCACTGCATTGTAGGGAGATGAGAAGCAGGCAGTGGCTGTGTGCTCGTGGCTCTCATTTGCACCACTCCTCACTCCGTTCGCTACAAATATACCTTGTAATGCTGATCTTAAAAGGGATTCTCCAGTACTTTTGAAAACACAAAGTAGCACTACAGAGCCACAAGCGGTTCCTGAAAGTTGCATACCACAACCTTTTACAGAATTATAACGCAGCTTCAGTAACACATAAATAGCGACAATTGGTAACTTTTCAGAAAATTTGAAAAAAAGCGACAGAATTCTGCTCCGGCATAAAATGTTCTGTATTTTTTCCCTTCACCTTAAAGTACTTTTTTTTAGGAGAGATTGGTCTCCGTGCAGGCAGCAGCTCAAAATAGTTTGATTGAGAGTTCTGGTTGTCTAGTAATGGACGTTAGTACCGCTTCAGAAGCCTCATTCCTTTAAGTAAAACGCCCGTTCATATCTCCAGAGAAGGTTTCGTGTCGGCATTTAAAAATACGTGGTGTAGCCTACCCTAATAGACAGACAAACCAGCCATAGCGCTTTCAAGCGACCACATTCCAGTATGTCTGAAAAGGGTTATCGATAAAGGATAGTGAGCCTATTGTAAGGTAAAAAAATAAAGATAAAAAAGATTAGGCTACCCCGTGCTCACAAAACTAGCCCAAAGATACCTCCATCCCGGCAACACACAAAATGTAGGCTAATTGAGGTAAGACAGTAATTCCTCTCAAATTATGCATGTATGAACTGCACATTGACATCTAGCCCAGAGTTGTAAAAAAATTACTTAGTAGGCTAATAATCGGAGCGAGTCTTTAAAGGGACAGGGCTTAATTGCCGAATCTTGCACTTTTCCTACTTACCCAGAGTCAGATGAACTCATGTGCAGTTTGAAGGTAGTGTCGCAAACCACTGCTAACTAGCATTTGCACTAACACAAGTTGGCAACTTCCTTCAAACTGCATGTAGAGATACAAAAAAAATGGTATTCATGAATTCATCCGACTCTGGGTATGTAGAAAAGGGCTTAATTGCCAAGTCTCCGCTGCTAAATAAATATAGGGGAAACACTGGAGAACTGCTTGGTACAAAAATTGTAATTTCAAAGGTAATTTTGTTTTGCTAGCAGAGACTGGAATATGTTCGGCTTCATCAATAAGTACATTGACGACATCGTCCCCACAGTGAGTGTACGTACATATCCCAACCAGAAGCCATGGATTACAGGCAACATCCGCGTCGAGCTAAAGGATAGAGCTACTGCTTTCAAGGAGCGGGACACTAATCCGAACGGCTAATAAGAAATCCCGAAAGACCTCAGACGAACCATCAAACAAGCAAAGCGTCAATAGAGGACTAATATTGAATCCTATTACACTGGCTCTGATGCTCGTCGGAAGTGGCAGGGCATGAAAACTATTAGACTACAGATGCAAAACCAGCCGCGAGCTGCCCAGTGACGCGAGCCTCCCAGACAAGCTAAATGCCTTTTATGCACGCTTCGAGTCAAGCAACACTGCATGAGAGCATGCATAAGAGCCCCAGCTGTTCTGGATGACTGTGTGATAACGCTCCTCGGTAGCCGATGTGAGCAAGACCTTTAAACAGGTCAACATTCACAAAGCCGCAGGGGCAGACGGATTACCAGGACATGCACCCAAAGCATGTGTGGACCAACTGGCAAGTGTCTTCACTGACATTTTCAACCTCTCCCTGACCGAGTCCGTAATACCTACATGTTTCAAGCAGACCACCATAGTCCCTGTGCCCAAGAAAGTGAAGGTAAACTGCCTAAATGACTACCGCCCCGTAGCACTCACATCGTAAGCCATTAAGTGCTTTGAAAGGCTGGTCATGGCTCACATCAACACCATCACCCCGGAAATCCACAGATGACACAATATCAATCGCACTGGACACTGCCCTTTCCCACCTGGACAAATGGAAAACCTGTGAGAATGCTGCTCATTAACTACAGCTCAGCATTCAACACCATAGTGCCCACAAAGCTCATCACTAAGCTAAGGACCCTGGACCTAAACATCTCCCTCTGCAACTGGATCCTTGACTTCTTGACGGACCACCCCCAGGTGGTAAAGGTAGGCAACAAAACGTCTGCTACGCTGATCCTCAACACTGGGGCCCCTCAGGGGTGTGTGCTTAGTCCCCTCCTGTACTCCCTGTTCACCCACAAGTGTGTGGCCATACACGACTCAAACACCATCATTAAGTTTGCTGATGACACAACAGTGGTAGGCCTGGTCACCGACAACGATAAGACCGCCTATGCCTATAGGGAGGTGGTCAGAAACCTGGCAGTGTGGTGCCAGGACAACAACCTCTCCCTCAAATTGAGCAAGACAAAGGAGCTGATCGTGGACTACAGGAAAAGGCGGCCGAACAGAACCCCATTAACATTGCGGGGCTGTAGCGGAGCGGGTCGAGAGTTTCTATCATGGTCCAAACACACCAAGACAGTCGTGAAGGGGCATGACAACAGATCCTCAACATCCCCAAAAGGTTCTACAGCTGCACCATCGAGAGAATCCTGACCGGTTGCATCACCGCCTGGTATAGTAACTGCTCGGCATCTGACCGTAAGGCGCTACAGAGGGTAGTGCGTAAGGCCCAGTACATCACTGGGGCCAAGCTTCCTGCCACCCAGGACCTATATACTATGCGGTGTCAGTGGAAAGTCTCAAAATTGTCAAAGACTACAGTCACCCAAGTCATGGACTTTTCTCTGCTCCCCGCACTGCAAGCGGTACCAGAGCATCAAGTCTAGGACCCAAAGGCACCTTTAAAACTGGCCACGCCATAAGGCACGCCATAAAACTGGCCACCGGATTATTTACATTGACACCCCCACCCCTCCATTTGTTTTTTTACACTGCTGCTACTCACAGTTTATCATCTATTCAGTCACTTCACCCCTACCTACATGTACAAATTTCCCTCGACGAACATGTAACCCCGCACATTGACTCTGTACCGGTACCCCCTGTATATAGCCTCATTATTGTAATTTTATTGTGTTATTTTATTCATTTTTTGTTTTACTTTAGTTTATTTGGCAAATATGTTCTTAACTCTTTCTGGAACTGCACTGTTGGTTAAGGGCTTGTAAGTAAGCATTTCACAGTAAGGCCAACAGGTGTTGTATTTAGTGCAGGTAACAAATGATTTGATCTCAAATATTCACATGACAAGGCCCTTTGGCCTGCTGAAACTGTCACTGTGGCAGTGTGCCTGTCAAAAAGACCCATCCCTCTGATTCCACATCAGAGGCACTCTCAACACTCACACCAAACATGACAGAGGGCTGTTCTATGATGTTTGAGTGACGTGAGGGTGACTTCAAAAGCCTCCTCTGTCTAACAGCTAGAACTAAGACAAGAGGAAAGAGGCAGAGAACAGCCCTGAATTGGTCTGACATCCATCTCCCTTTAACCTCCAATACCAGTTGGAACAGCAGTATGAAATAGGGGAGTTGAGTGACAGCTAGGCTATCAGAAATGCTTTACCCAACAACACCAAAACAGGTATGGTTAATTAGTCATAAGAAGAGATGCGATGGTTCGAAAATCAACCCATTTTTAATTGCTCCGCATAACACAGTTGAAGTTGATTCGATTAATATTCATGTTGTATAATATGGTTGTTTTAGTTTGGATACAAGCATCTGCTAAACAACAAAATTGTAATTGTAAACAAATACTTCAAATCTATTGTCATAATCCAGTTTCATTATTTAAACACTGGGAAATATCCTTCCTAATCATCCAAATACTAGATCAAAGGCTGGGATTGAAATGGATCTTACCAGGGTGCTGCCCTTTCTGACATCCTCCAGGCGTTCCAACACTTGTGTCAGGCTCGGGTCATCAGAGTCCACAAACCAGATTGGAGGTGTGGAGGGGTACGACTCCTGTAAGACATGGGTTTCAATGAGGATGAGAGAAGCAAACAAATAAATCAGCATTATACGACTGTGAAATGTGATAATTGTTTGGAAAATTGAAATTAAACAGGTGTGACATTGACGTGTCAATCAAGCCTGGGAAATCTCAAGTCATTTTAAACAGAAAAAATAAATATCTGATTACTACTTTACATTACCTGAAGCTAAATTAATGTGTTGTGTGATGGTGTGTTGTGTGATGTTGTGTGATTAATGTGTTGTGTGATGGATTTCACATTCCTTATAGAATGTTAACAAGCCAAGTAAACGTTAAGAGCACTGAATTCAATCAGTATGCTGGTCAAACGAACGTAGCAAATTGGAAAATACAAACCAATAGCATAACGTTACAGCTAGCAGATCACCGTCTGTTCACAAGACCAGAAGCTGTTTATTTGACAAGTGATGCTTTTGAATCATGCTAGCTAGCAATTATTTACTGACGTCATTAGTATAGCTAACTTAGTACTTACTGTGTTGATCATGACCATGAAGCATGAAAATATAACAACCACTACGTTAGCTAGCTAGTTAGTTGATTGTCAAACAAGTTAACGTTAGAAAATACTGAAGTGTAGATAGCTAACGTTAACAATGTTCATCAGTGACGCAGAAAGCGTGCCTAGCCTAGGCCCTAGCATAATGTCATGCCAGTTTCAGGATAACTCTTAGGCTAAAATCAACAGGCTTGCTTGTATTTCAGTATTTTAGCTAGCTAACGTTAAGTACGTAGCCTACAATAGTAATATGCAAGTATTTTTACTCATACTAAGTCACTATACTAGAAACAAGTCAGCTACCGTTAGCTAGCTTGCTAACATGCAAATATTTAGACTCCCACTGGAAGTAGAAACAAGTCAAACAAAAACATTGCATGGCTAAAGTAGCTAAATGATAGCTGGCTAACGTTCGACTGGCCACAATTTGCTGAGTGTTTCTTTAACCATCTGTCCCCGTTCGCCTGTCCCGCACCGCCAGGCAAAATAACTGCGTGTTCTGAGCTAACCTACTGTAACTAGTTACCGCGTTAGACATGTCGCCTCGTTTCCCTGCTTACCGTAATGTTGCAATGTATAATCAACAGTTTTTCTCCAGTCACATTAAACTGACAGTTTAGCTCATCCGGTTTCCAGTCAATAATTCTGAATCGTTCGTGGTTTGGATCAAAAATGGACTCCAGAAACTTCAGTTCGGCCTTCAGCCCCGAAACCGACATCTTCCACGCATCTCCGGCTGGGCTGCTGGGGAGGAGTGAAGTCGGGACTAAAACTGCTGCCACACAGTCGAGTCCCAAATCAAGCCTTTTAAAACAACGTAATGTCAAAGCGCCTTCAACACAGGTTCGCTAGCTCAATAACAACGCCGTGATTACTCGTCCGTTGTCTTTCCGTTTAGCTAATATTGTTGTTGATGTTAGCCTTCTGATAGTACAATTTCAAGACCATACAATGTGACTTGGTTGAGTATTCACAGTTCTTTCAATTAGTTGCGTATTTGTTTCGCCGGTCAACAAACTGATCATGATAATGCCCGCAAAATTATAACCCAACGCAGTCACAGTGTGTCGTTGATCCCCAGCGCTCAATTGTGATTTCGTCTGGGGTTTAAAGATGGCGTTTTCCCGAGCCTGCAGAATCCCAGCATCCAGTGCGTGCTCAGTTGAGGGGCGGAGGTTAGAACACCAAAATATATAAATCACTTAGACAACTTTGAAACATTTTGTCACAGCAGTCTTTCTGTGTGGTGACTGAGTGAAGTAAACCGTCCTTACCTGGAGCATATTGTTACTAAAATTATAAACGTGTAGCTGGCCAAAGGTAGTCATTTTCCAAGTGGAAGTGTATGCCAATAAAACCATATTTATAATTTAATTGATGACAAGGCAAACTAATCTAATTGGATTGGCTGGCTGATGAGAGAGCTGTCTGACTTTTTAGGGGGTCTTTAATTCACCTTTAGCCATCATTTTTGTTGAAGACTGACTTGTTGAGAACACACTACAGATGTCTGTCCTACATTATTGTAGCTATGCCCTTGCACCAGAAGATGTCAGTGTACTACTCTTTTTTTAGTTAAATGTTTTTTTAACAAAAAAACTGAACTCAAACAGTAGCTTCTCAACTTAACAAAGCATCATGATGTGATGATGATCATTACACAGCACTCTCTGCATTGTAATTCTCGATTTAGTCACACCAACTCCTCACTTAAATGGACAGTGAAAGAATGATGAACCAGGACTTAATCATTGGGTGATGGTAGTCTGATCATCAGCTAATTATGTCTTACAGTCAATATAATAGTAAATATGCTTGTGACAGGTGCAAGTTCACAAGTTATATGATATGTGAATTGTCTACTGAAGATTTGGATGGGGCGGCAGGTAGCCTAGCGGTTAAGAGCATTTGGCCAGTAACTGAAAGGTCACTGGTTGGATTCCCCAAGTCAACTAGGTGACAAATCATTCAATGTGCCCTTGAGCAAGGCACTTAACCCTAATTGATGCTGTAAGTTGCTCTGGATAAGAGTGTCTGCTAAATTACTACATTTTTTTTCTTTCTAATGGATGGAATCTTTGGAACTATCACGATGCAGCGAGCCCCTCTCAGTTCATCTAAGAATGGCAGCTGTGTGGGGAGATGAGGCTGAACAGAGGGTGGTCCAGTCAGAGGAGAGGAAGATGAGAAAGGCCTCAAATTCAACTGGACAACCAGAATGGGATTCATTGAGCATGCCAAACGTTAAAAGTAAACAATCAAGGCAACCCCTGAGGAGTAAGCCTGTTACCGAGAGATGAGCGAGTGCAGCTGACTGAACGAGGAGAATGCAGTGCTGTCAGCTCCAATCACACCGTCACAAGGCCTGCCCTGCAGCTCAAGAGAAAGAAACTTCCCCGTGGCCCTTCTTCAAACCCCAAACAACAACCAAGGCAGAACGTGTGAGTACATGAGCACTGCAGTGCAGGACACAAGCAACAGTCATGAGCAAACTAAACCCCTGAGATCTGTTACATTTAGACCAAGGTGATTTCCACATAACCCAACTCTGTTTTTGGTTTATTTCATGTAATAACATTTTTATTTCAATTCAGAAAATCATTGAAAGTTGTTGAAATTATATAGGCTAGATGGGCTTTCCACTTTTCAGCAGCAAATTACACTGAGTGTACAAAACATTAGGAACACCTTCTTAATATTGAGTTGCTCCTGGCAGCCATTACCATACCCCGTTCAAAGACACTTAAACATTTTGTCTTGCCCATTCACCCTCTGAATGGCACATATACACAATCCATGACTCAATTGTCTCAAGGCTTAAAAATCCTTCTTTAACCTGTCTCCTCCCCTTCATCTACAACGATTGAAGTGGATTTAATAAGTGACATCAATAAGGAATCATAGCTGGATTCAAGTGTTCTTAATGTTTTGTACACACAGTGTACGTTGGCATTCATTTTGCCACTACCAAACTAGAGTATATTGGCCACCAGATGGTAGTAGACACCAACATTATATTCCATAAACCTCAAATTTACCAATTGTATTTTTCAAAATGCTGTAATAGGAAAGGCAAATGGCCATCACTAGAGAAGGAGCAGGCTCTCTGCCAAAAACCTGCCAAATCACATGCACAGGAAGCCTACAATAGGCATTCCATACTGCTTTAGTCATTAGCAGCTTAAGGGGACGATGACAAGTCCTCTTTTTCTCTCCAGAGAGGCAGGAGTGGATGGAGGTGACCCCGAGGAGAGGCTGTCTGAATTGTTGTTCTCCACATGCCACTATCCCCAGCCTGTTGTGGCTCCTCTTCTGTCTGGAGTCAGTGCTCATTGACACCATGATCCATCTTCATCCTCAAATGCAGATTGGGATTAGGGAGATTGCATTTTTAGAAATAGCTACAACCTCGTGTCTGCCAGTGAGGGATGGCTGTGTGATTGGGGTTATGGCAACACTGCAGTTGCATCATTCATATAAATAGTGGCTTGAATGCATGCAAGCATTATTAAAAACATCTGTCACTGTAGCACCTCCCATGTGTGCTCTGAACTGGTGCTGCGTCATTTGTCACCCATGGTCATTGAGAATCATAGGCTTCGGTTGTGTGCGAGTGCGCTGACATACTGGCTTGTGCTGACATACTGGTAGTGGTCCAAACACTTAAAAGACACACCCTAGCCACTCATCCCTCAAATTAAGTGGACACTTCTGATGATGTATCATGACGTCTGACGAGTATACGCTTGCGGGGCAAATACTTGATACACAAACAGAAATTCCAAAATTCTATACCAAAATTACACATTTTTCTGATTGAATTCAACTATCTTATTAAAACATTAGCCCTAGTGAATAACAAAAAGAATAACATCTTCCTGAATCATTATAATAAGATTTTTTCAGAGTGAATACAATTGCACTAAAATTGTTTATTTTTTGTATTATTTTATTGATCTTTTTTGTATTTGAGTATTTTCTTGTTAATACCTGTGTTTTGTTAGACATGTTTGATGTAGCAATGTAAGTACATTTTTGTATTATGAATAAACAAATTATTCCTAAATAAAATAAAAATAAAAAATATTTTAAAAGGCGCAAGGGAGAAAGGAATGATTTTTCAATGGACCGCACTTGCCCGGAAATTCATCACTCGTTCATCCCGTGATTATTGTGTTTTCAGCCACCAGAAGCATGTGTATGCTTTATATGCGCTACAGTCAATTATGTTTGCATGTCTACTTATGTTAACTATATAATTATTAATATACGCCTACTGTATGATAGCTAGCGAATTAATTAGCTAACTAGCCGGAACTTCTAAAGAAGGAAAATGTTCCAAAAATTTCCAAAAGATAACCAAACAAAAACATAATTACTTTTACGGGACGTGTTTGTGCCGTCATGTGCATTAGTAGCACAATTAAACTTTTTACATTCGTTTTAACTTACGTTGTTGACTTCTCCGTTGATATTGTTTTTAAGTTTTGGCGGACTTTTCTTAGCGGATGAACAATCGTCACAAATTTAATTATGGGGAGTTTCAGGTCCCGGATTGAACATAATTGTACACTTGCAAAGTCGACTTAAAACAAGTGCTTACGTTGCAAACTTCCCTTGCTTGGCTAATCATTTGTATCGCTCACCTAGATGGCAACGGGGATTCCCCCAAGGGCATAAGGCGAGGATAAGTGGACAAGGGTGTGTTTCTTAAGTGTTTGAACCGCTACCACTGTATGTTCATTAGTGACTTTGTGTGTAATGTATTTACAAAGTTGCTTCCATCCATAGAGACAAATCAACCCTATCGTAAATATGTTATATCGTGTCCAAAGTCACACTCCCTGAATCACTGGACAGATTGAATTGCTCTTGATTAATTTGGAGAGGGACTGAATGGGACTGGAGTGGATGTGGCTGGCAGGGGATGAGAATTAGCATGAATACACTTGGTTCCATTCCTACATTTCATTACCTACTACTCGATTGGTGCTTTCCTATTGATCGGAATAGCAATTGTTGAATTGGCCATTACACTTTTGTGATTAACATCTCTCTTGTTAACCTTTCTAACTAACACTTCATACCTGTGCATTAACCCAATCATGGTAAGACTTTTGATTGTGTTGACATTAGGTAACGTGTGGTTAAGTCTGTGGATCCAAAAGCCACATAAGGCCCCAATTCTTATACCACAGAACACCAAGTAGGGACAATAAAAGGTATGTAAAGGTTGCCTGAACTCCACGACCCATCTGGCAGGTCACTCAGGAGGCTCTGCAAAAGCCAGGGTTCCAGCCCTGTGCACAGGGTCATTTATTTGTGTGGCTTTGGGCAGGGAATGGGGCTGGTAGTGGTCCTTGTCCTGTGTGTACATGTTTTCCTACATTATTAGGAACAGAATGTCATGACAGATCACCAGAATGTCCTGAAAAGGTAGGAAAACAAGAATTTGTTAAAATTATATTTTAGACTTAAAGGTTAGGTTTAGGGGTTAGGGGAAAATAGGATTTTGAATGGGAATTCATTTTTATTCCTCAAAAAGTCCAGAAAATTCACATAAAAAAGCTGTGTGTGTGAGAGAGAGAGAGATGAATTGGCTAAATAATAATTCATTTTGAGTAGGTCTCAGAATTATACATTGGCTTATTGGTCAGTTGAAGTAAGGGTTTGTATTTTCCTTTAGTTTCATCTCTATTCACAAAATAATATTGATGCATTTCAAGAGAATCTCAGATTTATTATTGCAGGTAGATTTGTGGTTTTATCTATTTAATAGTTTGCATAATTTCTAATCCCCCTTATTTTTTGTATTTGCCCAACCCTACCACCCTTCCCTGATTGGGGTAAACTAATTAACAGCAAAACTTCTGCTGCTAATTACAGCTATTTTCACTCACTTGTACATGTAATAAAAAATTATACATATATTCCTAATTTCCTCTTTCTGCAAGTGAAGGATTTTCACCTACAGTGGCCAATCCACCATTCATTCTCATTTTAAATCCAACCCTCCGATGTCCACAGATTAACCCACCTTTCCTAGTATAATGGCATTTGCTATTTTCTCAATACATCCCTCCGTTTTACTGTAATTTCTTACGATTGTCTTGAACCTCCCTATTTGTAACATTACCGATATTGCCCTAAAAATAAATACATTACCCAAGAGTATAATTGTCACGCCCTGGTCTTAGTATTTTGTGTTTTCTATTTATTTTGTCAGGCCAGGGTGTGACATGGGTTTATTTTGTGTTGTGTTTTTGTATTGGGGTTTTAGTTGGTATTGGGATTGTGGCTGAGTAGGGGTGTCTAGCATAGTCTATGGTTGCCTGAGGCGGTTCTCAATCAGAGTCAGGTGATTCTCGTTGTCTCTGATTGGGAACCATATTTAGGTAGCCTGGGTTTCACTGTTGGTTTTGTGGGTGATTGTTCCTGTCTCAGTGTGCTTGTATTTCACCAGATAGGCTGTATAGGTTTTCACGGTTTTTGTATTTGTCGTGTTTATTCATTCATTTAACATGTATCGAACTAACCACGCTGCATTTTGGTCCGACTCTCCTTCGACGGATGAAAGCCGTAACAATAATGATATTTTCCATTGACTGATCGTGGGTTTTCAGATCACCGAACAATACAGTTTTTAGGTCCATCTGAACCCTGATATTATGACACAATATACAGTACTGCAAGGCATCATTGATGTCGGAAAAGGTTACAAAAATATGTACTCTTTTCGTGGTATTTAAGGTCATCACATTTATCACTTTAAATGAGTGAGAACGGAGCTAAAGTCACTCCTCGTGACATTCTAAGGATTGGCCCAGACCCCAATAACAGTACTATCAACCGAGAGGATAATGCCAAGTATTATTAACCACAAAAACTCAATTATGATCCTGACCTTATCCTCTTTTATAGAAAAGGCAATCGTTATACACTGAGTATACCACCACCCAGCCTATACTAAAAGACAGCTTTTATGACAGTAATATATTTCCCTCTCTTGAGTACACGTAATTGCATGTGACCACCATGAAACCACTGAACAATTCATTGTTAGAATAAACTCTGCAAAAAAAGAAATGTCCCTTTTTCAGGACCCTGTCTTTCAAAGATAATTTGTAAAAATCCAAATAACTTCACAGATCTTCATTGTAAAGGGTTTAAACACGGTTTTCCATGTTTGTTCAATGACCCATAAACAATGCATGAACATGCACCTGTGGAACGGTCGTTAAAACACTAACAGCTTACACATGGTAGGCAATTAAGGTCACAGTTATGAAAACTTAGGACACTAAAGAGGCCTTTCTACTGACTGAAAAACACCAAAAGAAAGATGCCCAGGGTCCCTGCTCATCTGCATGAACGTGCCTTAGGCATGATGCAAGGAGGCATGAGGACTGCAGATGTGGCCAGGGCAATAAATTGCAATGTCCGTACTGTGAGACACCTAAGACAGTGCTACAGGGAGACAGGACACACAGCTGATCGTCCTCGCAGTGGCAGACCACGTGTAACAACACCTGCACAGGATCGGTACATTCGAACATCACACCTGCGGGACAGGTACAGGATGGCAACAACAACTGCCCGAGTTACACCAGGAACGCACAATCCCTCCATCAGTGCTCAGACTGTCCGCAATAGGCTGAGAGAGGCTGGACTGAGGGTTTGTAGGCCTATTGTAAGGCAGGTCCTCACCAGACATCACCGGCAACAACGTCGCCTATGGGCACAAACCCACCGTTGCTGGACAAGACAGGACTGGCAAAAAGTGCTCTTCATTGACGAGTCGCAGTTTTGTCTCACCAGGGGTGATGGTCGGATTCGCGTTTATCGTCGAAGGAATGAGCGTTACATTGAGGCCTGTACTCTGGAGCGGGATCGATTTGGAGGTGGAGGGTCTGTCATGGTCTGGGGCGGTGGGTCACAGCATCATCGGACTGAGCTTGTTGTCATTGCAGGCAATCTCAACGCTGTGCGTTACAGGGAAGACATCCTCCTCCCTCATGTGGTACCCTTCCTGCAGGCTCATCCTGACAGGACCCTCCAGCATGACAATGCCACCAGCCATATTGCTCGTTCTGTGCATCAGTGTTCTGCCATGACCAGCGAAGAGCCCGGATCTCACGTCCGGGACCTGTTCGATCAGAAGGTGAGGGCTAGGGCCATTCCCCCCAGAAATGTCCCGGAACTTGCAGGTGCCTTGGTGGAAGAGTGGGGTAACATCTCACAGCAAGAACGGGCAAATCTGTTGCAGTCCATGAGGAGGAGATGCACCGCAGTACTTAATGCAGCTGGTGGGCACACCAGACACTGACTGTTACTTTTGATTTTGACCTCCCCTTTGTTCATGGACATATTATTCAATTTCTGTTAGTCACATGTCTGTGGAACTTGTTCAGTTTATGTCTCAGTTGTTGAATCTTGTTATGTTCATACAAATATTTACGCATGTTAAGTTTGTGAAAATAAACACAGTTTACAGTGAGAGGACATTTGTTTTTTTGCTGAGTTTATATGTATGACTGTGTTGGTTTATATGCTGTTTGTGTATTATTTTTCCTGTCGTGTTTAACATAAAGCTCTCATCTCTTTCCCAACAAGAGCAGATCTCCAGATCAGCACATCATTTTTAGGCAATTCGAGCCAGCAGAAAATATAAAAATATCTTGTGTCACCGTCAAAGTGCAGACAAAAAAAACTATTGTCTTTCTTTATGATTGAGGAGCTGACGTGTAGTTTGTCAAAGGGTGTGCGTGGTGTGCTCTAATAAAGTGGCAGATTGGTGTTGTCGCTGGTGATTTATTCTGGACTTCTGTCCTCTGTGTGTACCGGAGGAGAGAGAAGTTAATTAAAACACAAACACTCGTCTCCTCATTTCGGCCTGGACAGGCCGAGCAAATCACAACAACAGCATTTACAGTCTTTATTATTTTTTTACGACAAAGCCCAGCACTGCTTGCTTTAAAAAAATGGTTATTGAGGGTCTGCGATTCCTGCTTAGGTCTTTTCCTCACCCCCAGCCTGTAAGAGACGGATGAAAACACAGTTAGTGCTGGCCTACTCTTTTTGGTACCACAAAATCCCTTCAATTGTGTGTAGTAATTAAAATGCTCTTTTTGAAGTAGGTGCCAGCATTGTTCTTGATTAACAGCTAATGACCTGGCTCAGTCTCAGTAAGTGGAATTGATAACATGGAAAAACTGCCCTGTTCATCCATTTGGCACATTGAGTCTACAGTGCAACCCTCGGGATACTGTATTGATTGCCATTTGTCTACCATGGCCCACTTTCATCAACAGGATCTGCCACATCTAAAGGATTAAAGATCATCATTCAGACAAAAAATCTGTTCTATCACACAAAGTTAAACACCCGTGGGGAAAGATATGATTTCTCATCACCGGAGGTGTTTCGAGGTCTGACTGTGGATCACAAAGGCTATTCCTCAAACTTCAGTCTTAATTACTGTGGCCTGTCCTGATGACTGCATATTCTAGAGCAGTTTGTTACAGGAGGCAGCCCCATTCCTAACAACAAGGAAGAGCAATATCCACTTTTCTTTGGGGGAACAGTGAGAATACATCTCCCAGGGAGAGACCAAGAGAGCACGCAGCGGCATCCAGGACACATGGCACAAGGAGCACACGCCCCTGCTGTATCCCAGGCTTGGCGTGGTGCTGCTGCCTGCACTGTGCATCAGCCTGGTGATAGAGATGGCAGCTCATTTACAGAGAGGCTCTCAATCTCTCACTCTCAGTACGGGAGGACCACCAGGCATCGCTGTCTGGCTTCATTAGGGCTGTACATCACTAGGCAATAAGATTGATGGAAATGAACTAGCAAGATTTAGAGAGAAGGCATGCAGCCTCTCATATTGGCAGAATGGACACAGCCTGTCTTGCTGTCATGTTACTCTGCAAGAAACCTGACCTTGAACGAGTTAAGGTTTCTCTCAGTAAATGCGATTATATGTGAATACAGCAATGCAGGTTGTAAGAGAAAGGGAAAGGGGGATACCTAGTCAGTTGTATAACCGAATGCATTCAACTGAATTGTGTCTTCCACATTTAACCCAACTCCTCTGAATCAGAGAGGTGCGGGGGGGCTGCCTTAAATCGACGTCTACGTCTTCGGTGCCCGGGGAACAGTGGGTTAACTGCCTTAGCCTCTGTTGTATATCTTGTGCCAGGGACTTCAAATTATTTTGAAATATAGTTTAACACGACCCAGAACTGTCAGGATTTCAGACACCTTTTTTACCATGAGAATGTCTTTCACCTACCCCTGTAAATACAGAACCAGTCTGTGTTCCTGAGATCTGACATGCCCTGACATAGTAGACTCCTGAGAGTGTTAGTTCTACTTTGACTACATTCTAACACTAACTGTCCCTCTGTGGAGTGTGGAACTCCAGATGACCTGCTGCTTGTCCATGCAACGACAACTTACCTCTTGTACCCTATATGTTTTTGTATTTATTTAGCCAGAATAGTCCACTCAGTAACAATTGCAACTGTTTTCCAGGGAGTATCACAATGTCCCCTTATACTCAAAGCACAAAATATCTCACTCAAAATCCACTCAGGGTCAAATCAAATCAAATGTATTTATAAAGCCCTTCTTACATCAGCTGATATCTCAGAGTGCTGTACAGAAACCCAGCCTAAAACCCCAAAAGGCAGCAATGCAGGTGTAGAAGCACAGTGGCTAGGAAAAACTCCCTAGAAAGGCCGGAACCTAGGAAGAAACCTAGAGAGGAACCAGCCTATGAGGGGTGGCCAGTCCTCTTCTGGCTGTGCCGGGTGGAGATTAGAACAGAACATGGCCAAGATGTTCAAATGTTCATAGATGACCAGCAGGGTCAAATAATAATAATCACAATGAGCTGTCGCCCACTCTTAGCTATGATGTGGGCGTGCCCCAAGGGTCAATACTGGGGCCCCTCCTGTTCAACCTGTACATTAATGATCTGCCTTCTGTCTGTACTGGGTCTGAAGTTCAAACGTATGCAGATGATACAGTGATATATGTGCATGGAAAGAGCAAACAACAAGCTGCACAAGAACTCACTACTGTAATGGTCCAGGTTACAAAGTGGCTCAGTGGCTTGTGTTTGCATCTCAATGTGAAAAAAAAAACAGTTTGCATGTTCTTCACAAAGAGGGCAACAGATGCTACTGAGCCAGATGTCTATGTGTCAGGGGAGAAGCTCCAGGTGGTATCTGATTTTAAGTACCTTGGCATCATATTTGATTCCAACCTCTCTTTTAAAAAGCATGTGAAAAAGGTAATTTAAATAACCAAATTCAACCTAGCTAATTTCCGATTTATACGAAATTGTTTGACTACAGAGGTAGCAAAACTGTACTTCAAATCTATGATACTCCCCCACTTAACATACTGCTTGACTAGTTGGGCCCAAGCTTGCTGTACAACATTAAGACCTATTCAGTCTGTCTACAAACAGGCTCTCAAAGTGCTTGATGGGAAGCCCAATAGCCATCATCACTGTCACATTCTCAGAAAGCATGAGCTCCTGAGTTGGGAAAATCTTGTGCAATACACCGATGCATGTCTTGTATTCAAGATCCTAAATGGCCTGGCTCCCCCTCCACTCAGTATTTTTGTTAAATAGAAAACCCAAACATATGGCATCAGATCCACAAGGTCTGCCATGAGAGGTCTGTATAGTTCCATTAAGGAAAAACACCTTTAGTAAATCCGCTTTCTCTGTGAGAGCTTCCCATGTCTGGAATACACTGCCATCAGACACACATAACTGCACCACATATTACACTTTCACAAAATGCTTGAAGACATGGCTAAAGGTCAATCAGATTTGTGAACATGGTCCCTAGCTGTGTGTTGCCACTTTCCATGTCTGTTGTCTGTAACTTGTGAGGTGTGGAAACACTTTGTTGCTTTTATGAATTTGGTCTTGTTGCTTTTTGTTCTATGTTGCTCTGTCTGTATGCTACGTCTTGCTTGTCCTATATTGCTCTGTCTGTATGCTATGTCTTACTTGTCCTATGTTGCTATTGTCTATATTGTAATTGTTTTTAATAACCTTCCCAGGGACTGCGGTTGAAAATTAGCCGGCTGGCTAAAACCGGCACTTTTACTGAAACGTTGATTAATGTGCACTGTCCCTGTAAAAATAAAATCAACTCAAACTCAAACAGTGGTTGTCGAAGGTGCAACAGGTCAGCACCTCAGGAGTAAATGTCAGTTGGCTTTTCATAGCCAATCATTCAGTCCCTTGGAGGGCCCTGTGTTTGTGATGAGCTCTCCAGAGCTGGATGAGAGAGGCTTGTGAGAGAGCAGTGGTCATAGAGAAGCTCAACCAACCCATTATCTTCAGGCTTTCAGCATGTCTCAGGAAAACACCCAGATCACTTGGCCATCAGTGACAGATATAGAGCCAGCTGTAACGGCACTGTACCCGACCTTCTGAACCAGGATCCACTTCACCTGATACCTAATGGTGCCAGAGGGAATGGCTGCCATTTTACGGGCTCCTAACCAACTGTGCTATTTTGTTTGTTTTTTCCACATTGTTTGTAACTCGTTTTGTACATCAAATCAAATGTATTTATATAGCCCTTCTTACATCAGCTGATATCTCAAAGTGCTGTACAGAAACCCAGTCTAAAACCCCAAACAGCAAGCAAGGCAGGTGTAGAAGCACGGTGGCTAGGAAAAACTCCCTAGAAAGGCCAAAACCTAGGAAGAAACCTAGAGAGGAACCAGGCTATGAGGGGTGGCCAGTCCTCTTCTGGCTGTGCCGGGTGGAGATTATAACAGAACATGGCCAAGATGTTCAAATGTTCATAGATGACCAGCATGGTCAAATAATAATAATCACAGTGGTTGTCGAGGATGCAACAGGTCAGCACCTCAGGATGTCAGTTGGCTTTTCATAGCCGATCATTCAGAGTATCTCTACTGCTCCTGCTCTAGAGAGTTGAAAACAGCAGGTGTGGGACAGATAGCACATCCGGTGAACAGGTCAGGGCTCCATAGCCGCAGCCAGAACAGTTGAAACTGGAGTAGCAGCACGGCCAGGTGGACTGGGGACAGCAAGGAGTCATCATGCCAGGTAGTCCTGAGGCATGGTCCTAGGGCTCAGGTCCTCCAGAGAGAGAAAGAAAGAGAGAAAGAGAGAAGACAGGAGACGATAAAACAGGAAAAGTACTCCAGATTCAACAAACTAACCCTAGCCCCCCGACACATAAACTACTGCAGCATAAATACTGGAGGCTGAGACAGGAGGGGTCAGGAGACACTGTGGCCCCATCCGATGATATCCATGATGTTGCTGCTACTGTCTCTTATGATCGAAAAGAGCTTCTGGACATCAGAACAGCGATTACTCACCTCGAACTGGATGAAGATTTTTTCTTTAACGAGTCCGACTCAAAGGATATACTGCTTTCTTGAGACCAGGACTAAATCCCCGTCATTTGCATGAAGAAAAGATGGAAAGCTAAGCTAAGGACCCTGGCACTAAACACCTCCCTCTGCAACTGGATCCCGGACTTCCTGACAGGCCACCCCCAGGTGGTAAGAGTAGGCAACAACATCTGCCATGCTGACCCTCAACAATGGGGCCCCTTAGGAGTGCTGTGCTTAGTCCCCTTCTGTACTCCCTGTTCACCCACAACTGCATGGTCAAACACAATTCCAACACCATCATTACGTTTGCTGACGACACAACAGTGGTTGTGGCCTGATCACTGACAATGATGAGACAGCCTATAGGGAGGACGTCAGAGACCTGGCGGTGTGGTGCCAGGACAACAACCTCTCCCTCAATGTGAGCAAGACAAAGGAGCTGATCATGGACTACAGGAAAAGGTGGGCAGAACAGGCCCCCATTAACATTGACGGGGCTGTAGTGCAGCCGGTCGAGAGTTTCAAGTGCCTTGGTGTCCACATCACCAACAAACTATCATGGTCCAAGCACACCAAGACAGTCGTGAAGGGGGCACTACAACAACTTATTCCCCCTCACGAGACTGAAAATATTTGGCATGGGTCCCCAGATCCTTAAAAAGTTATACTACTGCACCATCGAGAGCATCCTGACCGGTTGCATCACCGCCTGGTATGGCAACTGCTCAGCATCTGTCCGTAAGGCACTTCAGAATGTAGTGCGTATGGCCCAGTACATCACTGGGGCCAAGCTTCCTGCCATCCAAGACCTATATACTAGGTGTGTCAGAGGTAGGCCCAAAAATGTTTCAAAGACCAGTCACCCAAGTCATAAACTGTTCTCTCTGCTACCGCACGGCAAGCGGTACCGGAGCACCAAGTCTAGGACCAAAAGGCTCCTTAACAGCTACTACCATCGAGCCATAGGACTGCTGAACAATTAATTAAATGGCCACCCAGACTATTTACACTGACCCCCCAGTGAAAATATTTTTAAAGTTTAATTGCAACGGCATTTCTTCTTTCTCCACAATGTGAAACAACAACAAAGAGTGGCCATCTTTGCCCTTCTCTGTCTGGAAACACTACATAGGAAAGGAGGATACCTAATCAGAGAGGTGCGGGGGGCTGCCATAATCGACATCCATGTCTTCGGTGTACAGGACTTGGAGGAGATAGTAAGTTATGCCTTCTGTCTACATAAGTAATTGTTCATTGACCTGAATCTCCCTTTTTCTTCTTATTGGGTAAGTAAACACGGGTTAGACCTAGCTACAGAGAGAAAAGCTATATCCCAACTATTCAAAGTCCTCGCAGGCACAAATACACAAGAAATAAAGTACTATGCTATCTATCTATGAAGTTATTGCAGTGATTTGGCTCTGAGAATATCATCCTCGTTGCATTAAAATGGTAAATAACTTTTTAAAGAGATGACTCAAGCTGCTGATAAGCATTGCAACAAAAAAATACAATTAGAATAAAAACCCACTAATCATTCCAAGTATCACCCGGTCGGCTTAAGTGCTTCCTCAAATGGCCCCCCAGAGGACCGTTACTCTGTTAAAGTACATAACCAAAGACTATGTCACCTTGAACTGCAGGGGCACTACAGCTGTTGCCAACCGCCAGGCACCTCTTCAGAGCAGCAGTTAGACTGTTTTATGCATGCTGAACATTTCAGGGGTGAAGGAGAGCTGTTGGTGAGCTAGCTAGCTTATAGCTCTGGTAAGCCAGCTTTTATTTGTACATGGTAAATAAAAACAGATCAGTAATCTGTATGGTGAGTCCATTAGTAGGCTACATAAAGATGATAAACCCTATGAAAAACTAGAGAACAAAAATGTATGTACATATTATTGTTATCCAACCTGATACAATGTCAGGGAGTAAATATTAGGAGTATAAACCCTGGTTAAAACATGCATATTGCATTTTTCATGAAACCACCACCAGTGTAATGGATAAATGGACTGTGTTCTGTAGCTCTAATTGGATAAGGGTTATCTAAGGATCAGCATTGTTTAATGGGCTCTCTCTGCTGCTCCTTATCCTCTATCTCTAACCAAGTAAACTACTGCCTAATCAGATTCCCGCCAAAGTCCATTTACTCTCTTGCCGGGCAGTGGCGACTGGGCCCGGCTATAGAGATGGGCTGCTGCTGGATCGGAGTGCACAGAGAGGAGTGTGGACGGTGTTGCCAATCTATCAGTTATAATGCTAATGCAGTTTTACAGGGCCAGGCAGAGGACCCGACAGCCTGACAATAGGGGAAGGAGGCCCAGCCTAAATCAATTAGCTAAGAGCACAAATATCATCTAAATCATAGCCCAGCTAGGCCCCAGGCAGTAGATCTGCAAATAAAAAGAGCAGGCAGCTTACTCAGGCCTGGCCAGAGAGTTATGACTGGGGCGCTGACATTTAAAACACAGCCACCTTTCCACCTACTCACAGGAAAATCACAACAGCAGAGACCAGAGAGCAAGACAGGAGCCAAACCTGAGTTCAAACTTCACGTAAACCTTTCCCTCTGTCAATCAAGGTGTTGTTAAAGTCTGCTGCAGTACAGCTTAATAGGGATAGTAATAAGCAATAAAATAGCAGGGGATTGATGAGAGGTGTTGCTGCTATACTGTATTTTGCAAAGCTAAGCCTTACTTTTCATTATACATCAAGATCATCAGTGTTTCACCCTTCTGAAAAACGATTGCCGTCCAAAATACCACAGTCGACTGCAGTTACTGCACTTTAACTGCAGTTTCAAAACTGAAAGGAACGTGTTCTTCGGGGAAGTGCAATCCCCTGTGTTGCAGTCCAAATGAATGTATCATTAGGCCTGCACAAAGAGTCATGCTAACTTTTGTTTTGGATTTCCATTTCCAAGTGAACAGCCTTGCTGACAAATATTCGAAAGAAAGCCATTGACTTGAACCAAAAGTCAATTACTTTTTTCAAAACAAAGCTGTGTGAGTATTTGTTAGTCAGTGTTAGTGTGCTATTGCATTTACGTGAGAGAGTGTCTAAGGGGGTCGGGATGGTGTTGAGTGCCTTGTAACAGGGACGACAGGAACATATGGTGACTGTGCTGGGAAACAATATGTGGCAGACAGTATTTTCCACCTATAATTCAGATCTCAGTGGAGGGTGTGAGGAGGAGAGGCCAGTCCCAGGGGCATCACTCCACCATCTGGAGTCCAGAGAGCTGTGTGACACATCCAATTTACCTCTACTGCGTAGCAGTATGACACTGCTCCACCTCTCCACCCAGCACACAGGCAGGGCCAAGGACTATGGAACACGGACGCTGTCAAAAAGGACAAGACGGGCTCGTCAGTTTGGCCCCAAAAAATCCTCAAAGTGGAACAGAGTAGATTTAGTGACCTCAGGCCACAAGTCTCTCACTGGAGAACATTCGGCAGTGTTACTGCAGAGGATTCATGGTTATGGCCTCTCACTGTCCTCTCATTGTACAGAATCCATACAGCATGTGCTCTGATATGTATTGCTTACTGTATGGTTCTTTTGTACTCTGGAACTTTGCTTATTTTGAACTGATTGAATGCCTCAGTCACTGTGGTTCATCCTAAGACCCAAGTTATTCATTGTTACCTTACAGTACCTTCTTATTGCGGCAATTTTGTTAAATGGTAACTTTTGTCTGGAGCTCGGTAACCACAACATGGATAAAAACATAGTCAAGCCAAACAGGTATTTCCTAACATTATTATTTTGAGTAAAGTCTGGCCAAATGGCTCCATTGCTTCCCGATGGACCATTGTTATTTACATTAGACAACCACATAGACTTGGATGTCCTCCACATCAGCAAACCAGCAGGTAATTCACCTCTTGATTGGCAGGAGGACATACCAGGTTAAGAGGTGACTGGAATCGAACACATTATGACCCCAGCCAAGGAGACTGCTACTGAATCACTGGCCCATCTCTCTGGTCAAGAGCCAACACTGGGCTGTTTGTATTCCATGTCACAGCCAGATCAATGAGCACAGGATAAAATATTAGAACTTTCAAGGAATCAGAGAACATTAAAAACGGATTTTATGGAGGAAATGTGTCCAACCTATAATGAGTTGAGGATGGCAGAATTAGTATTCTTTGAGGCAAATGTCTCCATATAGGAAAAATAAATGGATGCTAATGCAATAAAAAAGGACTTGATTAAAAAAAAAAACGGAATCAACCGCGAGCTGAATTAAATGGGGAGGTGAATCAAAGCAATAAATTGAGGTACATGGACATGTACCATATACAATTAAATATAAAGAGAATGAATTCCACCTGCACTTGAGAGTAAACAGCCAACATTAGCATAAAGCCTTGGAATAATGAGAAATGAGAATGAGAAACTCACCATAATTCTGTTTAATTTGTTGTTGACTGTGGTTGTTTAGGAGAAAACCAAACCCCATGATGACAAATCAAAATCTTCTTTTATTTAACAGGTGTAGACCTTACAGTGAAATGCTTACTTACGAGCCCCTAACCGACAGTGCAGTTTCAGATCAGAATAAGAGATAAAAGTAACAAGTAATTAAAAAGCAGCAGTAAAAAATAACAATATATACAGGGGGGTGCCGGTACAGAATCAATGTGTGGGGGCACCGGTTAGTTGAAGTAGTATGTACATGTAGGTAGAGTTAATTAAAGGGACTATGCACAGAGTGGCAGTGGTGTGGAGGTGGGGGGGGCAATTCAAGTAGTCTGGGTAGCCATTTGACTAGATGTTCAGGAGTCTTATGGCTTGGGGGTGGAAGCTGTTTAGAAGCATCTTGGACCTAGACTTGGCGCTCCGGTACCGCTTGCCGTGTGGTAGCAGGGTGGACAGTCTATGACTAGGGTGGCTGGAGTCTTTGACAATTTTAAGGGCCTTCCTCTGACACTGCCTGGTATAGAGGTCCTGGATGGCAGGAAGCTTGGCCCCAGTGATGTACTGGGCAGTTCGCAGTAGTGCCTTGCAGTCGGAGGCAGAGCAGTTGCCATACCAGGCAGGGATGCAACCAGTCAGGATGCTCTCGATGGTGCAGGTGGAGAACCTTTTGAGGATCTGAGGAAACATGCCAAATCTTTTTAGTCTCGTGAGGGGGAATAAGTTTGGTTGTGCCCGCTTGTTAGTTTGTTGGTCATGTGGACACCAAGGAACTTGAAACTCTCAACCTGCTCCACTGCAGCCCCGTCGATGAGAATGGGGGCATGCTCAATCCTCTTTTTCCTGTAGTCCACAATCATCTCCTTTGTATTGATCATGTTGAGGGAGAGGTTGTTGTCCTGGCACCACACGGCCAGGTCTCTGACCTCCTCCCTATAGGCTGTCTCGTTGTTGTCGGTGATCAGGCCTACCACTGTTGTGTCATCGGCAAATTTAATGATGGTGTTGGAGTTGTGCCTGGCCATGCAGTCATGAGTGAACACAGAGTACAGGAGGGGCTGAGCATGCACCCCTGAGGGGCCCCTGTGTTGAGGATCAGCGTGGTGGATATGTTGTTACCTACCTTTACCTCCTGGGGGCGGCCCATCAGGAAGTCCAGGATCCAGTTGCAGAGGTAGGTGTTTAGTCCCAGTGTCCTTAGCTTATTTATGGCCTTTGAGGGCACTATGGTGTTGAACGCTCAGCTGTAGTCAATGAATAGCATTCTCACATAAGGGTTTCTTTTGTCTAGGTGGGAAAGGGCAGTGTGGAGTGCAACAGAGACTGCATCATCTGTGGATCTGTTGGGGCGGTATGCAAATTGGAGTGAGTCTAGGGTTTCTGGGATGATGGTGTTGATGTGAGCTATGACCAGCCTTTCAAAGCACTTGATGGTTACAGATGTGAGTGCTACGGTCGGTAGTCATTTAGACAGGTTACCTTAGTGTTCATGGGCACAGGCACTATGGTGGTCTGCTTGAAACATGTTGGTATTACAGACTCAGAGGGAGAGGTTGAAAATGTCAGTGAAGACACTTGGTCAGTGCATGCTCGCAGTTGTTTGTTTGCTGTACACATCCTGGTAATCCGTCTCGCCCTGCGGCATTGTGAATGTTGACCTGTCTTAAGGTCTTACTCACATCGGCTGCGGAGAGTGTGATCACACGGTCTTCTGGTACAGGTGGTGCTCTCATGCCTGTTTCAGTGTTATTTGCCTCGAAGCGAACATAGAAGTAGTTTAGCTTGTCCGGTAGGCTCCTGTCACTGGGCAGCTCTCGGCTGTGCTTCCCTTTGTAGTATGTAATGGTTTGCAGGCCCTGCCACATCCGACGAGCGTCAGAGCTGGTGTAGTACGACTCGATCTTAGTCCTGTATTGATGCTTTGCATGTTTGATGGTTCGTCGGAGGGCATAGCGGGATTTGTTATAAGCTTCCGGGTTAGAGTCCTGCTCCTTGAAAGTGGCAATAACTGTAATCCATGGCTTCTAGTTGGGGTATGTATGTACGGTCACTGTGGGGACGACATCATCGATGCACTTATTGATGAAGCCAATGACAGATGTGGCGTACTCCTCAATGCCATTGGAGGAATCCCGGAACATACTCCAGTCTGTGATAGCAAAACGTGATAGCCAAATGGAGGGCGAGGGAGAGCTTTGTATGCATCTCTGTGTGGAGTATAGGTGGTCCAGAGTTCTTTTCCCTCTGGTTGCACATTTAACATGCTGATAGAAATTTGGTAAAACTGATTTAAGTTTCCCTGCATTAAAGTCCCTGGTTACTAGTAGCACCGCCTCTGGGTGAGCGTTGTCTTGTTTTCTTATGGCGGAATATAGCTCATTCAATGCTATCTTAGTGCCAGCCTCTAACTGTGGTGGTATGTAAACAGATACGAAAAATACAGATGAAAACTCTCGGTAGGTAATGCGGTCTGCAGCTTATCATGAGAAAGTCTACCTCAGGCGAGCAATAGCTCGAGATTCGAGAGTGCACTAGCTGTTGTTTACAAAAATACATAGACCAAGAGAAACTCCCCAAAAACAGGTGTGCCAAGCTTGTAGCTTCATACCCAAGCTGTCTTACCAGACGCCGCTGTTCTATCCTGCCGGTACATCGTATAGCCAGCCAGCTGTATGTTGATATTGTCATCGTTCAGCCACGACTCTGTGAAGCATAAGATGTTACAGTTTTGGATGTCCCGTTGGTAGTTTAATCTTCCCAATAACTCGTCCATTTTATTGTCCAAAGATTGCATGTTTGCTAGTAGAATTGAGGGGAGTCTGGGTTTATTCAATCGCCTCAAACTCCTCAGAAGGCAGCCCGCCCTCTGGCCTCTCTTTCTTCGCGCAGATCACTGGGGTCGGGGCCTGTTCCCGAGGGAGCCGTATATCCTCCGTCTCAGGTTCGTCAGAGTCATGAAAGAAGAAAAAGGATTCTGCTAGTCCATGGTGAATAATCACAGTCCTGATGTACAGAAGTTCCTTTTGGCCATAAGAGATGGTAGCGGCAACATTATGTACAACAATAGTAAAAAAATAAGTTACAAACAACGCAGATAAATGAACAAAAAAACACAATCGGTTGGGAGCACTTAAAATGTCTGCGCCATCTTACACATGCTTTGTATGGTTAGTTGATTATCTCTGGCATACATCATTAGTGGTCAGTCCAGATCAGTCCAGATCCACAGCTATCACTCACATACAGTGCATTCAGAAAGTATTCAGACCCCTTGACTTTTTCTACACACAATACCCCATAATGACAAAGCAAAATACATTTTTGCAAATGTATAAAAAATAAAAACTGAAATATCACATTTACATAAGTATTCAGACCCTTTATTCAGTACTTTGTTGAAGCACCTTTGGCAGTAACTACAGCCTCGAGACCTCTTGGGTATGAAGCTACAAGCTTGGCACACCTGTTTTTGGGGAGTTTCTCTTCATTCTATGCAGATCCTCTCAACTCTGTCAGGTTGGATGGAAAGTGTCGCTGCACAGCTATTTTCAGGTCTCTCCAGAGATGTTCGATTGGGTTCAAGTCCGGGCTCTGGCTGGGCCACTCAAGGACCTTCAGAGACTTGTCCCAAAGCCACTCCTGCATTGTCTTGGATGTGTGCTTAGGGTCGTGGTCCTGGTTGTCGGTGAACTTTCGCCCTCATCTCTGGTCCTGAGCGCTCTGGAGCAGGTTTTCATCAAGGATCTTTCTATACTTTGCGCCGTTCATCTTTCCCTCGATCCTGACTAATCTCCCAGTCCCTGCCGCTGAAAAACATCCCCACAACAAGATGTTACCACCACCATACTTCACCGTAGGGATGGTGCCAGGTTTCCTCCAGATGTAATGCTTGTCATTCAGGCCAAAAAGTTATTGGTTTCATCAGACCAGAGAATCTTGTTTCTCATGGTCTGATACTCTTTAGGTGCCTTTTGGCAAACTCCAAGTGGGCTGTCATATGCCTTTTACTGAGGAGTGGGCTCCATCTGGCCACTCTACCATAAAGGCCTGATTGGTGGGAAGATGCATAGATGGTTGTCCTTCTGGAAGGTTCTCCCAGCTCCACAGAGGAACTCTAGAGCTCTGTCAGTGACCATTGGGTTCTTGGTCACATCCCTGACCAAGGTCCTTCTTCCCCATATTGCTCAGTTTGGCCGGGCGGCCAGCTCCAGGAAGAGTTTTGGTGATTCCAAACTTCTTCTATTCAAGGATGATGGAGGCCACTGTGTTCTTGGGGATTTTTAATAATGCAGAAATGTTTTGGTACCCTTCCCCAGATCTGTGCCTCGACACAATCCTGTCTCAGAGCTCTACGGGCAATTCCTTTAACCTCATGGTTTGTTTTTTTCTCTGACATGCACTGTCAACTGTGGGACCTTATATAGACAGGTGTGTGCCTTTCCAAATCATGTACAATCAATTGAATTTTCCACAGGTGGACTCCAATCAAGGTGTAGAAACATCAAGGATGATCAATGGAAACAGGATGCACCTGAGCTCAATTTCGAGTTTCATAGCAAAAGATCTGAATACTTATGTAATTAAGGTATCTGTTTTGAAGTATTTATACATTTGCTAACATTTCTAAAAACCTGTTTTCGCTTTGTCATTATGGGGTATTGTGTGTAAATTTATGAGGAAAAACATTTATTTAATCAATCTGCCTGCGGTCTCCCCCTTACTGTGGCTTACAGAGGGCCTCACCTCTCCAATCACACCTCCCTGGGGAAGGGTGACATGGACACCAAATTGAATCACGTAGATGATGAAACACTGTCCAGATGATGTCAGGGATAGACTCATACTAACCACACTCCCTTGTTAACTGTAAACAAGGGGGTAAAAAGATACTGTTGCATCATGGACAGCTGCTGTGGGTCAGTCATGGGGGAATATTACAATCTGTGTTTCAGTTCAATTCAAGTTTGTGTTACTCCAGATTCTTGGTCCAGTGGTCCAGAGTTCCTATGTGGATATAGAAAGACCCAGACCCATCTTTTTGTAAGATAACACTGGGATAATGACTTTGACCTGTTCACCCAACTTCATCATAAGTTCTCTGTCAGTGATTGAAATGACAAAGCTGGTATAGTGCTACCTAGAAGTTGGGTGCTGTGATTAAAATGAGCTGAAGAAAATAAGAGATCCTTTATTATTCTGTGCTACAGTAAAATATAAAATTAAAGAAATCTGGATAATTAAAATATATTTTTACAGTTCAAAATATTTTCATAGATCCCCATAAAACAGATGCAGAGCTGACTCCAGTTGCAGTTGTCCAATATTGTTCTAAGCAACTCTTTGTTCTCTCTCCATCACAGGAACATGAATAATGGTGGGTGAGAAAGTGCAAATACAACCAAAAAGCAATTAAGGGATAGCAGCACTTCATAAAACCCAATCTTGATCTTCGTAAGCAATATTCCTTTGCCAAGCACACCAACGATCCGCCAAGCCTTGGCTTTGTGTTTTAAAGCTTTCTGTCAAGGTTCACCCAAACACACTGTGGAGGCCAGATTCCTCCCACATTATAATGACTCCTATTCCTCTCAGTTGTGGATGCGGTGTCAGTGATGAAATGTAGCTCTGTGGTAGTAGATGATATGCACTGCGGCACTTTATTTCTTCAGGCAACGTTGGTTCTCCAGACCACCTAACACCTCAGTAATAGTATACATCCTTTCCTGGAGTGTATGAGTCACAGAATATGTTTTCCTCCAGTTGTGTCTTATCTGTTTGGCATCCACCCTGTCCCCCCCAGACAGATGTTTCCACTGGGACCCCATGGCCCCCGGGATACCCCTTCACCCACAGGCCAGTGGGTCAGGACCTTGCAAGGTCATTTCCATGTCCAGCATTTATTCGATTTGCAGAGCCCTGACCCCCATGCACACTTTTACCACAGCCACGGCTAACCTGAATCAAATAATCAACTTATGTATTTGTTAGGGGAGGGGGAAAAGTGTGACATCACTCTGGCCCCAGGCTCATACCTCATTTCAACTTTTTTTTCCATCAGATTCACACCATGGTTTTGAACTCCATCACACATTAGCAACATGCCCTGTGAAGGCCTTCCTCCTGATAGCTCTCTCATTTTCTCCATTCTTTCATCTTTACATTATCTCGATAAACTAAGTTAAAGAACTGTAGAACTTGTGATATTATGGGTAGGCCAATAGCCTGTAATTTCTTATTTCATCAAAAAAGTGTGTTCGTCCTCAGACAGCTGAGGTTAAGCAATGAAAAGCTGTGTCTGCCTTCGTCCCATTCAGCTGTATATGCATGGACAGCCAGAGGGTGACAACAGTAGTAAAGCACATATTCAACTCAATAACATACCGGAAATGTCAGTAAAGTATGTATTCCAAGCAGGAATTATTTAAACAATGCCCTGAGCTTCATGAATATCCCTTAAACCTGTACAATGATATTAAAGATAGAGGACCCAGCATCCTAGTAAGTCTGAAGCAACAACAGTTGAGTGAGGGTCGGCGGGTCAGTGCAAAAAAAAAAAAAAAAAAAAAAAAAAAAAGGAATTTAGTGCATTTAGCAGTGCAGGTGATAATATTAAGAGTTGTATTTATATAATAGGTTTATTATACACATTATTAATATTTCTTTATTTCTTTTTAAATAGTGAAAATACTTCACTTGCAAAAATGATAAACAGTTGGCCAATAGCAGGATGTACAGGGGAAAAAAATGCAAAATGCATCTTTAATTGACAAAGTATCAATAAACTCACGCATCTGAATTTATGGCAGAGCCATAGTAACAGCATGTTATCTAGACAAACAGCTCTTCATGAATGAGACCGGGCATCTTAAAAAAGACCTGCCCTACCCTCCATAAGCCATAAACCAACAAGATCTCATGCACGGTTTGACTGCAGTATTCAACATTTGTCCATAAACATTGAGTTGACGGTTAAGTTTAGGCATTCATTCCAAAAGGTTAAGGTAAGGGTTAAGGTTTGGCTTAAGGTTAGGGTTAAAACAAAAACTAGTACCTAGCACTGGGATTGAACTTGTGATCCTCTGAGCTGGAGCTCGAGGCGTACGCCCAGCCGCCATCCCCGTCCACAATGCCCTAACAAGCTGTGAGCCTACTTGATGGTAGTAGCACTCACCGGTGCCCCTAGTGGCCTGTATTGAAGGCGTCTCCCAACGTTCTGGGGACCTGGACGAACATTTGAATACCGCATTGGATCTGGTGGAGACCTGGCTGCATTAACACCTCAGACTAATTCGCATAAACAGTGATAAAGTACTATTGCTCAAATCACACAATGGCCAATACTTTTACATTTAACATATACACTTATGCATAAACATGAGCATTTCCAAGAGGATCTGAAAACACCCCTAAACGAGAGAAACCAACAAAAAGGAACACAACCTATGGATAAACGATAAATGGTTCTGTGCTTCGCTAGCCTGGGTACCAGTATTTTTAGCTAACATTCCTTGCAGCCAACTCCATAGTAGAAGTAATGGAATATTTGCTAAAAAGTCTGGTACCCAGACTAGTGCTTGGCAAGGAACAACGTTTGAAGTTGAGTAAGCCTAAAACGTCAGCATTTCAACAAAAGGAAATACTAAACATTTGTAAAGAAATTATATGACACTCTGGTGTTTGTTGTTTTGTGATACAAAGCGCAATGTTTTAGCATGACTAGCAGCATAAACAAACTTTAGAAAACAATGAGTTCATCTGGAGAGAAACAGGCTATCCCACATGACGATATAGCTACAGGCACAACTGATCAGTTTACTACTGTAGTATCTCGCAGTTAACAATAAGATATTTTATTCAACATCAAATTTGATCTATTAATGAAACATTCTTTGAAAAAAATGCTGTGTAAGTGATGTGTTCAATGTCCTTATGCATGACTGCATTGATAATGAACATTTTCTCATTGACAATGTCAATGTCCTTGAAATGCATGTGCTGAATGAGGAACCATCAGGCTTTCCCAAATGAGTTTAATGAATCTCTCAAATTCTCTCAAATTAAACAGAATAACAAACTATTTCAATAATCAGAACACTGCATCCTATTGACACACAACCAATCAGCTCCCTCAGCAACAACAAACATAGTACATACCAAATCGCTTTCTGAGAATCAACCAACACAGTATATAACGCATAGCCATCAGCCTCCTCTCTCAGCAATGATCTTTCTCTCCTGAACAGAACACTGGCTTTTATATAGCTTCAGAAGGCATTGGTAATTGGAGACAGCTGTGTCTTGACGAGGGGGCGGGGTCAGCTCCAATCATCAACGGGGCTGACCAATCAGCTGCTTGGGGAGAATTCAGGAAGCCATCTCCTGAAACACACACCTAACAAACCACAACACAGAAACTGGGGAACGTAACACATGTTTAAATCCAGCGGACTTCCAGAATTCACCTTCACTGCATTTGATGGCTGCATGGGACCTAAGCTCTCTCCTTAGATGATAATGGTCCATGTACATTGTGTAAGACAGGCTCTGGCCCCCAAGGAGGCTACCTCCTCTAAATCAGGTTCCCTGATGACAGAGGATCAGGGATGGACTGCTCCCATCGATCCCAGTGGGATTTGTGGGCTGTGCATCTAGGCAGGTGCAGTTATTTGTCTATGGGCTGAGGCTGAGCGGTAAAGAAGGGCCCTGCGGATCACCAGTCATCAGGTTATGGAGAGTTCCGTCCCCCCTGCAGGTGTCCCCCAGGCCCGCTCAGCCCCACCATCCATCCAACTCTCCCTGGGTGAAATACAGGCCACCTGCCTGTCTATCAGCAAGGACCATGGAACATTAATGATGAGGCTGGTCTATCTGTCTTCTTTAGGGTCTATCTGTCTTCTTTAGGGTCTGTCTGTCTTCTTTAGGGTCTATCTGTCTTCTTTAGGGTCTGTCTGTCTTCTTTAGGGTCTATCTGTCTTCTTTAGGGTCTATCTGTCTTCTTTAGGGTCTATCTGTCTTCTTTAGGGTCTATCTGTCTTCTTTAGGGTCTATCTGTCTTCTTTAGGGTCTATCTGTCTTCTTTAGGGTCTGTCTTCTTTAGGGTCTATCTGTCTTCTTTAGGGTCTATCTGTCTTCTTTAGGGTCTGTCTGTCTTCTTTTCTTCATTACTGCTTACCTGGATGTATGGCAGAATGTGTCGAGTTTCAAGTTTATTTGCTGTGTGAAATGAATAGATTTCTAAATCTTACTCACTTCAGCTGTGAGTGAGTCAGCATGAATACTGCTGACAAGGTTCCACTCATGGTGCCATTAGTAACAGACAATGATGCCACAGGAGGTTGGTGCCACCTTAATTGGGAGAGGATGGACTCGTGGTAATGGCTGGACCGGAATCAGTGGAATGGTATCAAATACATCAAACACATGGTTTCCATGTGGTTGATGCCATTCCGTTTGCTTCGTTCTGGCCATTATTATGAGCCGTCCTCCCTTTAGCAGCCTCCTGTGAGTGATGTAGTGTTAATGAGTGTGGCAGTAAAAATACACACTAATGCATTTCAAATGTGTTTTTTTTTTTTAACATGAGACCATGTTCATCACATCAGACAGACATGGATGAGAGCAGGTGATCTCAACACGCACATACTTGCACACACAAACACACACATTGTAAGAATGGATTCACTGATCCCAGCAACATTACAACACCCAGGAAAGCTATGAAATCGGCCATCTGCAGGCAATGGACGAGGGGCAATCAATACCTTCACATGAAGCTGAGACGCTCCACTATAGGAACCAAGCACTTCAGGTAATGAACTGCCTGTTTGCAGGGTGGGACTGCAGCAGCGCAACACGATAGTGCTATAGCAGCAATTCTTTGATTAGTTATACTGACAAATACTGACAAATCACCTGTCCTCACTGTACCTCCATCCACACATCCCATCACCCTCTTCCACTTCCCCAACCTTACTTTCCTCTGAGTCAATGTCGTTCTGCCCCTATACAAAGGCAGTTAACCCACTGTTCCTAGGCCGTCATTGAAAATAAGAATTTGTTCTTAACTGACTTGCCTAGTTAAATAAAGGTATAAAAAAATGACAATATCTTTTGTTGTTGTTGAGTTACCAGTTTATTATATACAGCACGTCCACCCTCCTGACAGTGTTCCTCCTGACAGTGTCTATGGATTACCAAGAAGGGTGCAACAATCCAAAAACATCCAGTCAGCGGCAGTTCTGAGGGTGAAAACAGCTCTTTGATGAGAGAGTACAACAGTGGTGCTCAGAACGGCATCTCGGAATGCACAACTCGTCGATCCTTGTCATGGACGGGCTATTGCAGCCGACGACCACACCGGGCCCACTCCTATCTGCTAAAAACAAGATGAAGCGGCTCCAGTGGGCACGCGATCACAAACATTGGACAATTGAAGAGTTGAATAACATTGCCTGGAACATGACAGCGAGTTGAGATTACTTGAGTGTCCTGCACAGTCCCCAGACCTCAACCCAAAAGAACATCTTTGAGATGAGATGGAACGGGCTGTTCACAGCATGACTGTATCGCCGTCCAATCTGTAGTCATCATGGACCAACATTCCTGTGGAACGTTTCCGACACATTTGTAGAATGCCTCGAAGAATTCAGGCTGCTAAGGTGGCAAAGGTGGGTCTGACCCGGTACTAGATGGGTGTACCTAATAAACTGTCTGGCTGGGTGACTGACTCACAATGAGAATCTGTTCAACTGATTGACTCACACTATAGGAGAGCTTCCAGTAAGTGTGTGCTTTTAGCTGGGCTCTTGAGGTTTTGCATTCTCCTCTAGTGCCTTGATAGCCTAGCATGCTGGCTGTTCTCCAGGATGGGCTTGATTAAAAGAGTGTAAGGATGAGAGCCACTGATAACCCAGAGTGCTGGGTTATCAGTGGCTAGCCATCTACATATTTACCATCCAAACAGTTTCGGGAGCTGGACCACAGTGGTCTAAATAAAGAATCAGAGACACATAGATCTACATTATACATGTAGACTGAGAGAGGGGGGGGGTAGAGAAGGTGGAGAGAGAGGGAGAGGGAGAGGGAAAGAGAAAGGGAGAGCGAGAGAGAGAGAGTGGTAGGGGGAAGAGAGAGAGAGATTTTAGCTAGGTTAGAGAGAGATCCTATAATCAGCAGTATATCTCATTAACTCCATGCCTGTTCTTTGTCAAAAGGCAAATCTGATCAGGAAATGTTGTTTTTCATTTGAGGTTTTACTGAAACATAAGACATGTGATTAGGAGCTGTATAATTTGAGGTCATGCTGGATGAAAACCCATTCAGCGTATGTTTTCCTTCAATTTGTGCTTTGAAGTGTTTTACACAAATATTTCATACATCTATATTCATTATTCAGCTGGGATATGTTTTTGTTATGGGCTGTGATGTTTTCATTCTGCTTTGTGTCAACGCATTAGCACACAATGGCACCTGCAATAGTCAAAGCTTTCCTTTTGTGGTCAGGCCATTATTCACAAGCACTCAAGCATTTAAAATAGTGGGGCAGTTTGATAAGAACCTGTTACGTAATTCAGAAAGAGCAGAGAATATTTCTCCCAAGGGCCTTGTTACTACGGTTTGAAAAACAGAATCCCAAGCAGTCTTGCTTAGCTATAATTCACCCAAAGCACTGCCTCTAAATGTCCATTACATCCTACCCACTGGGCACAGACGTCTATTCCACATTGGTTCAACGTAATTTCATTGAAATTATGTGGAAACAGCGTTGATTCAACCAGTGTGCTCAGTGGGTACCATTTTGTCTGTCGGAAATATGATCTATCAGCAGGAATATGTGTTATGCATGACTACACCCTCTGACAGTGATGTATTCCAACCAGCAGACTCTTGTACCTTTCCATAAGTTGAAATCAATCACATATAATGAACATCATAGAGGATTACTTTCACAAGATGTTGGACATCACAGTAAGGTATCCAGGAAAAAGATTAACACAGAAACAGAAAGTATGGGAAGGAGAGAGACTGAATGTAAAGGAGAATTCCTGACTGGACACCATTCAGATCTTGAGATGAAACAGGCTGTGGTCTTCCAGGAAGCTTATGGAAATTAGACCCAGGAAATACGAACATAGCAAATCAAATTGAACACATTCTCTTGGCCCTGGAGTATTGGTATATTGAGTGAGAGAAGCACTGTCACACAGCGACTACCAAGGTGTGCACTGTCAGACTTCTTGTTTGACTTCAGTTTTGATGTATATCTCTAAATACAAAAAGACACAACATGGTTATTACTGAGAGGAAGAACGTGCCCAGTGGAAATGAGGGCAGTAGACTTCCCTGTCACAAGGGGAAGAGGAGAGAGAGAGAGAGAGAGAGAGAGAGTGTGGTGTACAGCCTGGTGGATGACTTTGATTAGGGATGGGTACCTTGGCTCTAACCCAGATAGTTTTTATCCCTCGTACAGCCTGGTTGATGACATTGATTAGGGATGGGTACCTTGGCTCTAACCCAGGTAGTTTTTATCCCTCCCTGGTGAAATATTGCTGAGAGAGAATATTTCTCTAAATTAACATCAGTCTAAAAAAGCTAAAATCTTAAAGTGAAACAATAACAAAGTGTCTTCCTCGCCCCTGTTTTGCTATATAAATAAAGGGATGGGGCTGGAGAAATCTAACCACTCTCAATTGGGTAGATTGAGGTATGGATGACTGACCATCCATATCAAATGTATGGTTTTAACCACGTTTTGATTCTATACAGTGTTTGTGTTTGTACAAAACAATTGTATATTTTGGGTTCTGATGGGGTATAACAGTTCAGGAGGCATTTATAAGTTATATTCTTCAATAATCCATGGGTATTTATGATTAATTTAGGCTCAAAAATTGATGTAGCCACTAAGGATTCTAGCTTTAACATAATTAACGATGGATCCGTTTGTAAAATGAACTCGTTTTGGGGTAGACCTATTTGGCGGCACATCATAACGCCTTCACACAATGCTGAGGTGTAACTATCGGTTAACAGTGCTCTCCTTTTTTTGTCTTACCCACCTAAATGCTCAAACGTCTTATATACGACAGTATATTCTGACAAACCAGGGAAATACAGTGCAGAAAGTATTCAGACCCATTGACTTTTTCGACATTTTGTTAGGTTACAGCCTTATTCTAAAATGCATTACATTGTTTTTGTCCCTCATCAATCTACACACGGGCTCTGGCTGGGCCACTGAAGGACATTCAGAGACTTGTCCCATTCCTTTGTTGTCTTGGCTCTGTGCTTAGGATTGTTGTCCTGTTGGAAGGTGAACCTTTGCCCCAGTCTGAGGTCCTGAGCGCTCTGGAACAGGTTTTCATCAAGGATCTCTCTGTACTTTGCTCCGTTAATCTTTGCCTCGATCCTGACTAGTCTCCCAGTCCCTGCCACTGAAAAACATCCCCACAGCATGATGCTGCCACCACCATGCTTCACCGTAGGGATGGTGCCAGGTTTACTCCAAACGTGACGCTTGGCATTCAGGCTAAAGAGTTCAATCTTGGTTTCATCAGACCAGAGTATCTTGTTTCTCATGGTCTGATCGTCTTTAGATTCCTTTTGGCAAACTCCAAGTGGGCAGTCATGTGCATTTTACTGAGGAGTGGCTACAATCTGGTCCCTCTACCATAAAGGCCTGATTGGTGGAATGCTGAAGAGATGGTTGTCCATCTGAAAGGTTCTCCCATCTCCACAGAGGAACTCTACAGCTCTGTCAGAGTGACCATTGGATTCTTGGTCACCTCCCTGACCAAGCTCCTTCTCCCCCAATTGCTCAGTTTGGCTGGTCGTGACGTGACTATCGTTTAATATGGTGACTGGTTATCCATCGAATGATTACATACCACGTTTAATTATTACTTGATTAAATGAATCATGTAACAATTAATTAGTTAGTAATCTGGGGCACTACGGAAAATGTTTGTTTAATGAATTACCATTTCCCAAATTATCTAAAGATTTATCTAAAGATAAACTTCTTGTTAATCTACCCATCATGACCGATTTCAAAAAGGCTTTACAGCGAAAGCACAACATATGATTATGTTAGGTCAGAGCCGAGTCACAAAAACACACAGCCATCCAAAGAGAGGAGTCACAAAAGCAGAAATATAGATAAAATGAATCACTAACCTTTGATGATCTTCATCAGATGACACTCATAGGACTTCATGTGTAACGCTTCTCGTTGGTGGAAGGAGAGGAGGACCAAAATTCAGTGTGGTAAGTGTTTGTCATGTTTTAATTGAACAAACTGAACACTACACAAAATAATAACGAAGAGAAAACAAAACAGTTCTGCCAGGTGAACAGACACTAAACAGAAATTATACACCCACAACCAAAATGAGGAAAACAGGCTACCTAAGTATGATTCTCAATCAGAGACAACGAACGACACCTGCCTCTGATTGAGAACCAAACACATAGAAATATAACAACCTAGAAAAAGGACATAGACTACCCACCCCAACTCACGCCCTGACCAACCTAACACAAAGACATAAAAAAGGAACTAAGGTCAGAACGTGACATCATGTTACACAATACATGTATGTTTTGTTCGATAAAGTGCATATTTATATCCAAAAATCTCATTTTACATTGGCGCGTTACGTTCAGTAATGTTTTGCTTCCAAAACATCCGGTGATTTTGCAGAGAGCCACATCAATTTACAGAAATACTCATGATAAACATTGATAAAAGATAAAAGTGTTATTCACAGAATTAAAGATATACTTCTCCTTAATGCAACCACTGTGTCAGATTTCAAAAAAACTTTACGGAAAAAGCAAACCATGCAATAATCTGAGTACGGTGCTCAGACAACAAATCAAGCCAAACAGATATCCGCCATGTTGGAGTCAACAGAAGTCAGAAATAGCATTATAAATATTCACTTACCTTTGACTATCTTCATCAGAATTCACTCCCCGGAATCCCAGTTCCACAATAAATGTTTTATTTGTTCAATAAAGTTCATCTTTATGTCCAAATACCTCCTTTTTGTTCGCGCGTTTAGCCCAGTAATCCAAATTCATTGCGCGCGAGCACTAGGTGCAGACGAAAAGTCAAAAAGTTCCGTTACAGTCCGTAGAAACATGTCAAACGAAGTATAGAATCAATCTTTAGGATGTTTTTAACATAAATCTTCAATAATGTTCCAACCGGAGAATTCCTTTGTCTTCAGAATTGCAATGGAACTCAAGCTAACTCTCACATGAATGCGCGTGGCCAGCTTGTGGCTCTCTAGCAGACCTCTGACTCATTCCCCTCTCATTCGCCCCCACTTCACAGTAGAAGCATCAAACAAGGTTCTAAAGACTGTTGACATCTAGTGGAAGCCTTAGGAAGTGCAACATGACCCTATAGACACTGTGTATTCGATAGGCCAAGAGTTGAAAAACTACAAACCTCAGTTTTCCCACTTTCTGGTTGGATTTTTCTCAGGTTTTCGCCTGCCATATGAGTTCTGTTATACTCACAGACATCATTCAAACAGTTTTAGAAACGTCAGAGTTTTCTATCCAAACCTACTAATAATATGCATATATTAGCAACTGGGACTGAGTAGCAGGCAGTTTACTCTGGGCATGCTTTTCATCCAAACGTGAAAATGCTGCCCCCTATACCAAACAGGTTAATAATTACAGATCCAATTAAATATGATTCCCGATTAAACAGTACAACATTTGAGGGGTTATTTTGCAAAAGCAGATGTCCGTTTGTATTTATCCTAAATCATGTTTTTTTTGAGGGCACTCCAGGGAATTCTTCATATATAATACGTGAGAGGTAATATTTTGATTTATTTTACACAATGGTATCAATTTCAAAGTGTTTCTTGAGTTTCATCCTTCTGCCATCTGAGTCGCAGTTTCTCATTTCTCCAGTTTATGTGCATAGGTATGGGTCAAAGTGTCCAAGGAGGACCGCACATTCTCACATCAAGTTTTTATTTTTTATAAATCCCAAAGTGAAAGTGGCGTAAGCCGTCTTTTGTGTTTATGCAACGTTTATAAATGAGGCCCCATGTCATGAACGAAGGCTTGCTTATTACAGTTTTTTAGCAAGCATCTATGACAAATCAGGACAGGACGTTTCACTGAGCAGCCAATAGGAACACATGCTGTAAAACAGTGATCACTAAGGTCATTACAGAAAACATCAGACTGGTACCTATCAGGATTATTTGTGAGGATAACAAAGGAGAGTAGCATTTTCTGGGTGTTTGGAGTCATACCTTGTGGGATTGGTAATAATCTGAGAAAGATTTAGGGAGTCCCATTGCTTTAGGACTTGGTCAGGTGGTTTAAGCATATCCCAGTTTAGGTCACCTAGCAGGACAAATTCAGACTTAGTGTAAGGGGCCAGGAGAGAGTTTAGGGCGGGTAAGGGGACAGGCTGGTGCTGATGGAGGACGATAACACCCAGCAATAGTCAACAAAGAGCTATTTGAAAGTGTAATGCTTAAAACCAGCAAATCAAATTGTTTGGGGACAGACTTGGTGGAGACAACTGAGCACTGAAGGTGATCCTTGGTAAAGATTGCCACTCCCCCACCTTTGGAAGATCTGTCTTGCCGAAAAAGGTTATAGCCAGAAAGGTTAATGTCGGTATTGAAAACACTCTTTCTTAACAACGTCTCAGTAATGACCAACACATCTGGATTGGAGCTGTGAACCCACACTTTAAATTGATCCATTTGAGGTAATAAGCTTCTAGTGTTAACGTGCAGAAAACTCTGGCTTTTACGAGAGCAGAACTCAGTGAAACAGATATCAGAGCACACATTAGAATTGGGGCTAGCAACAGGGTGTACATGCACATTTCCAGATATCATCAACAGTAATACAATCAAGGCAACCTTAAAAGGAAAACAATACCAAAAAGTTAGATGCAGTGTGTTTGTTGTTCATTACAATGAGGACTTGCTCTCTCTGTCCGATACAGCTCCTTCATTGGGCATAATAATGAGGGGTTAAGCAGTGGGCAGATCGTAAATCTGCTGGGCTGAAATTGCTCTGCCATTGGACTGACTTGGGACCACTACTGTAAATCTGTCCCATCCAGAAACACAGGGTTGTTTATCACCCAACATATCACTGGACATTGCAAACGTCCTCACCAAACCTGTGTGACGTTACTGAATCACCCAACTCATTATACATCTGCCATGATAGCCAGAGAAGATGTGTGGCAGAAAACAAACAAGTTTAATTAGTTGTGGTTATCTGGTCAGAGCAATCAGATGTAGAAGCAACTGAACTGAGATGTCAGATTCGGTGTCAGTGTTGGATTAGAGAGTGTGTTAGGGCTTGTATAGGGAGGGAGAGAGGGATAGGGATAGGGAGGGATAGAGGGAGCGAGAGATAAATAATCACACTCATTCATCTGATGAGGGGACAGACACTCTTCTGGTCATCTAACACCATATGGACACTAATAAAACATTTAATAAAAGGCTCCAGTATACTTGATTATCATTTAAGTGAGAAATCCTCATGTAGGGTCACTTAGATTATCATGTGACCCATATTGGTGTTTTGGCATGCATATAGTGGCCTAGATTCAACCCATGTCACTATGGTAACATATGGTGAAATTAATATAGATTTGATAGATTTTGTTGTTGGTTAATAAATCAAGAAAACAAATCATTTTTATTGTCATAAATGTTATTGTTTATAGCCTAAGTAGTATCATAGACACCTGCTTACAACCTATAACAGCTCATATGACTAAATATCAACACTGATGGAAGGATGGAAATAGCAATTAGGCTATCTAAGATTTGCGCTCAGGAGATCATTTTGTGTGTGAGAGCGATGCGTAACGAGTGAGGAAGGTGGAACGGTGTATGTTGGGGAAAGGGTCTCGTTTCTATCCCAACTCACCTACAAATCTCGATCTGATACAGACACACCGTTTTCAGTAAACATTTGTTCTAACTAATGCGGGTGTCGTTATTTGTAGAGCCGGACAGGCGCACGTGTATGGAGCTTTTTAGGAGTTGGGAATGCTCGGTAAGCACGTTAGATCCTATTCTTATTAGGCTTCCTGAATGAGGACACGGATGGATATCGTGGCACTGTCAAAATGACACGGACTCTCACTCTCCTCGCTTTCCTTTTCACTTTTATAAAATGTAAGTATTTCATGTATGTGAATTTCGATTGCATTGTCAGTTCAGTTGAAAAATATTCTCTCTACAATGGGTTGTTCTTGCTGATGTTGTTATAATTGTACCTTCAGAAAGGAGGTTCACTTTTGTAATTCACCTACAGTGCATGTAATTAATACACTATTTAATTTCATGTTAGCCAAGTTTCCATGAGTGAGTAAACGTGTTTTTTTTTTATTATCAGAGAGGAAAATAGTTCAACATGTATTCATGCCTTAATTTCAACAAAATCAATTAGATACAATACTGTCAAGAGAATAACACAATATTTGTGTTACTCTTTATTAGGTCGCACATAGGAGGACAAGCACATTCACATGATATGTTATGTTTGGTATGGCATGTATTCATTTGTGGATATCCGTCAACCATTTCACATGATATGTTATTAATTACAATTCGTATGATGTGTTACGAATTTGCAAAACCTACAGTATGTTACGAATGTGCAAATGTACAAAATGTTACGAGTCTTCAAAACATATGATATGTTAAGAATTCCAATTTGCTGTGACCACCGTTAATTTCGTGGCTAACACTAATATTAGCTAGCTGGCTAACATTAGCTGAGTTAGGGTTAAGGTTACGAGTTAGGTTAAATAAAGGGTTAACTAAAATGGTTAGGGGAAGGGTTAGCAAATATGTTAAGTATTTGCAAAGTATCAAAAAGTAGTAATCAGTTGAAAAGTTGCTAATTAACTAAAATGCAAAGTTGTTAGTTATGAGATTCGAAAATACAACCTTTGGTTTGCTAGATGTTTGCATTATATGCCCACCCATCTTTCATTTTTTGTCTTAAATAACCTTCTGTCTTATGTAACCATACCATAAGTAACATCTCATATAGAACATCTCATTCCAAAATCATGTACATAAATATGGAGTTGGTCCCCTCTTTGCTGCTATAACAGCCTCCACTTTTCTGGGAAGGCTTTCCACTAGGTGTTGGAACATTGCTGCAGGGACTTGCTTCCATTTAATATTAGTGAGGCCGGGCACTGATGTTGGGGGATTAGGCCTGGCTCGCAGTTGGCAGTCCAATTCATCCCAAATGTGTTCGATGGGGTTGAGGTCAAGGCTCTGTGCAGGCCAATCAAGTTCTTCCACACCGATCTCGACAAACCATTTCTGTATGGACCTCGCTTTGTGCACAGGGGCATTGTTATGCTGAAATAGGAAAGGGCCTTCCCCAAACTGTTTCTACAAAGTTGGAACCACAGAATTGTCTAGCATGTCATTGTATTCTGTAGTAATAAGATTTCCCTTCACTGGAACTAAGGGGCCCCAACCATGAAAGACAGCCCCAGAAATGATTATTCCTCCTCCACCAAACTTTACAGTTGGCACTATGCATTCAAGCAGGTAGCGTTCTCTTGGCATCCGCCAAACCCAGATTTGTCCATCGGACTACCAGATGGTGAAGTGTGATTCATCACTCCAGAGAACGCGTTTCCACTGGTGGCAAGCTTTACACCACTCCAGCCGACGCTTGGCATTGCGCATGGTGATTCCTGGCTTATGTGTGGCTGCTCAGCCATGGAAACTCATTTTATGAAGTTCCCAGCGAACAATTATTGTACTGATGTTGTTTCCAGAGGCAGTTTGGAACTCGGTAGTGAGTGTTGCAACCGAGGAAAGACGATTTTTACGCGCTATGTGCTTCAGCACTTGGCGGTCCCGTTCTGTGATCTTGTGTGGCCTACTACTTCTTGGCTGATCCGTTGTTGCTCTTAGACGTTTCCATTTCACAATAACCGCAGTTACAGTTGACCGGTGCAGCTCTAGCAGGGCAGAAATTTGACAAACTGACTTGTTGGAAAGGTGGCATCCTATGACGGTGCCACATTGAAAGTCAATGAGCTCTTCAGTAAGGCCATTCTACTGCCAATGTTTGTCTATGGAGATTGCATGGGGGTGTGCTTCATTTTATACACCTGTCAGCAATGGGTGTGGCTGAAATAGCTAAATCCACTCATTTGAAGGGGTGTCCACATACTTTTATATACATAGTGCATTCGGAAAACATTCAGACCCCTTGACTTTTTCCACATTTTGTTACGTTACAGCCTTATTCTAAAATTGATCAAATAAATAAAATTCCCAGCAATCTACACACAATACTCCATAATGACAAAGTGAAAACAGGTTTTTAGATTTTTTTTTACAAATGTATTAAAACGATAAATAACTCATTTTCATAAGTATTTTGACCCTTTGCTATGAGACTAGATATTGAGCTCCATTTCCATTGATCATCCTTGAGATGTTTGATTGATTTGGAGTCCACCTGTGGTAAATTAAATTGATTGTACATGATTTGGAAAGGCACACACCTGTCTATATAAGATCCCACAATTGACAGTGCATGTCAGAGCAAAAATCAAGCCATGAGGTCGAAGGAATTGCCCGTAGAGCTCCGAGACAGGATTGTGTCGAGGTACAGATCTGGGGAACGGTACCAAAACATTTTTGCAGCATTGAAGGTCCTCAAGAACACAGTGGCCTCCATCATTTTTAAATGGAATAAGTTTGGAACCACCAAGACTCTTCCTAGAGCTGGCCGCTCAGCCAAACTGCAATCGAGGGAGAAGGTCCTTGGTCAGGGAGGTGACCAAGAATCTGATGGTCACTCTGACAGAGCTCTAAAGTTCCTCCGTGGAGACGGGAGAACCCTCCAGAAGGACAACCATCTCTGCAGCACCCCACCAATCAGGCCTTTATGGTACAGTGGCCAGACGGAAGCCACTCCTCAGTAAAAGGCACATGATAGCCCACATAGAGTTTGCCAAAAGGCACCTAAAGTCTCTCCGAACATGAGAAACAAGATTCTCTGGTCTTATGAAACCAAGATTGAACTCTTTGGCCTGAATGCAAAGTGTCACGTCTGGAGTAAACCTGGCACCATTCCTACGTTGAAGCATGGTGGTGGCAGCATCATGCTGTGGGAATGTTTTTCAGTGGCAGGGACTGGGAGACTAGTCAGGATCGAGGCAAAGATGAACGGAGCACAGAGAGGTTCTTGATGAAAACCTGTTCCAGAGCACTCAGGACCTCAGACTGGAGCAAAGGTTCACCTTCCAACAATACAACGACCCTAAGCACAGAGCCAAGACAACGATCGAACATCTCTGGAAAGACCTGAAAATAGCTGTGCAGCAACACACCCCATCCAACCTGACAAAGCTTGACTAGATTTGCATAGAAAAATGGGAGAAACTCCCCAAACACTGGTGTGCCAAGCTTGTAGCGTCATGCCCAAGAAGACTCGATGCTGTAATCTGTAATCTGTAAGTTCTTCAGCAAAGTACTGAGTAAAGGGCCAGATTTTTTGCTGTTTGTAGATTGATGAGGAAAGAAAGAATAAGGCTGTAACGTAACAAAATGTGGGCAAAGTCAAACCTATAATGTTTCAGTAGCCTTTACAATCAGTCATAAGTGCATTCTGGGTATTATCATAGAAAACATGTGTGTATTCACTGTGCTGTGGTTGGAGGAGGGGTTTGGTTAAAAGGTTTCCAACAAATGGGCATCAAATGGGCATGACTACCACAATAACACAGATGAAGGAGCTTAGACCGGCCCTTCTCAGGAAGAGAAAGTCACTGGGAAGTCACTGAGAGAGTAAAGGATCATATATCACACTTTGCCTATAAAGTACACTGGCCATTTACAGCACCTTCCTGCAAGTGAATTTGACAGCTGGGATAGATGCTATGTGTATCTTTTTACTTGTCCACTCTGTCTTGTTGGTACGCTGTCATAACATGTATGGCCTGAAAATAAAGCCAGGAGAACTGGCTAAAGCACACAGGCCTGGCTGGTGACCAGGCTACATAGTCTGTCTGTGCTCAGCATGGAGAACCTGGCAGTAATATTCTAACCATACAGATAAATGCCACAGTGTTCTGTAATCAGTAGGACCTCTGGCATGTCTTGAGGGCCTTTACTGAAATCCAGATGACAGGATGTTTTTTGCCTGCTGTTTCTATTGGGTCAAAAGACAGGGTTATTATGCACCTCCTAATCTCGTCATAGATGCAATTTTTGAGAATGCAGTATTTTGGAGCATAGAGCAGAGTAACTTTTTTTAAAGTCAACCATTGCTGATTCAGTCACTATATTAACCCCGCTGCCCTCTGCTGCCAATCAAGATAATGTCAATGCCACACTTTTAAAGTGTTGCCATTAAAAGGCATGTACATTCAAATCAAATCAAATGTTATTTGTCACATACACCTTACCGTGAAATGCTTACTTACAAGTCCTTAACCAACAAAGCAGTTCAAGAAATGGAGTTAAGACAAAAAACAGAAAGTAACACAAGAAAATGACATAACACTAACGGGGCTATATACAGGGGGTACCTGTACCGAGTCAATGTGCGGGGGTACAGGTTAGTAATGAGACTATATACAGGGGGTACCTGTACCGAGTCAATGTGCGGGGGTACAGGTTAGTAATGAGACTATATACAGGGGGTACCTGTACCGAGTCAATGTGCGGGGGTACAGGTTAGTGATGAGACTATATACAGGGGGTACCGAGTCAATGTGCCAGGTTAGTAATGAGACTATATACAGGGGGTACCTGTACCGAGTCAATGTGCGGGGGTACAGGTTAGTAATGAGACTATATACAGGGGGTACCTGTACCGAGTCAATGTGCGGGGGTACAGGTTAGTAATGAGACTATATACAGGGGGTACCGGTACCGAGTCAATGTGCAGGGGTACAGGTTAGTCAAGGTCATTTGTACATGTAGGTAGGGATAAAGTGACTATGCATAGATAATAAACAGTGTCAATGTGAATAGCCATTTGATTAATTGTTCAGCAGTCTTATGACTTGGATGTAGAAGCAGTTAAGGAGCCTTTTGGACCTAGACTTGGTGCTCCGGTACCACTTGCCGTGCGTTAGCAGAGAGAACAGTCTATGACTTGGGTGACTGGAGTCTTTGATAATTTTTTGGGCCTTCCTCTGACACCCCTTAGTGTATAGGTCTTGGATGGCAGGAAGCTTGGCCCCAGTGATGTACTGGGCCATATGTACTACCCTCTGTAGCGCCTTACGGTCAGATGCCGAGCAGTTACCATACCAGGCGGTGATGCAACCGGTCAGGATGCTCTCGATGGTGCAGCTGTAAAACGTTTTGAGGATCTGGGGACCCATGCCAAATCTTTTCAGTCTCCTGATGGGGAAAAGGTGGTGTCGTGCCCTCTTCACGACTGTCTTGGTGTGTTTGGAGCATGATAGTTCATTGGTGATGTGGACACTAAGGAACTTGAAACTCTCGACCCGCTCAACTACAGCCCTGTCGATGTTAATGGGTGCCTGTTCAGCCCTCCTTCTCCTGTAGTCCACGATCAGCTCCTTTGTCTTGCTCACATTGAGGGAGAGGTTGTTCTCCTGGCACCACACTGCCAGGTCTCTGACCTCCCTATAGCCTGTCTCCCCTTTCAAGACCCAGTTGATACATACATACATGCGCACACACACACACACACACACACACACACACACACACACACACACACACACACACACACACACACACACACACACACACACACACACACACACACACACACACACACACACACAGTGTAATAGCCCTTCTCAGCAGGTAGTGATTACTTGTTTGAATTGCCTGCTCTCCCACTGGCCAGTGCCCTTCACCTCTGGGTAAAGAGTGTGGATATTTGACAGCAGCCTCCCAGGGCTTTGACAACATGCCATCTGTCTTGTAGGGGACCTCTGTCTTGTAGAGTCCACCTGACTGATGATAGGGGAGCCATGGAAACATGCACCAGTCTATGAGGGAGTCCTGTTGGACACTCAACTCTCAACTCTACATGAAGCTATACCTTGATAATTAGGATTTGTGGTAATTGCCTGGCACAAACTGGCACTGATAATACACTATTGGGAAGGGATCTATAGTCAAAACGTGTATCTTATTTTTAGCTACCATTATCCATAAATGTGAATCAATACTGTGCATGCCAGTCTCCCTTAGCTAAAAGTAGAGGAGAGTCCGACTGCAACACTTCTTGTTTTTATAAGAAACCATTTATTTAAAATTCCAAATAGTTTGCATAGTCAATTTACACACAGCACTGACACACACACTTACCCTACCAGACATGCCACCAGGGGCCTTTTCACAGTCCCCAAATCCATAACAAATTTAAGAAAATGTACAGTATTATATAGAGCCATTATTGCATGGAACTCCCTCCCATCAAAGATTGCTCAAGTAAACAGCAAATTTGGTTTTAAAAAAACAACGCCTCTCCCCTATTTGAGCTAGATATTGTTTGTATGTACTGATATGTAGGCTATGTAACATTTTAAATGTATGTAGTTCTGTCCTTGAGCTGTTCCTGTCTATTAATGTTCAATATTATTTCATGTTTTGTGTGGACCCCAGGAAGAGTAGCTGCTGCTATCGCAACAGCTAATGGGGATCCTAATAAAATACCAAATACCACATCATGAATCTTCAAATTAATATTTTTCAGTGCAACAGTCTTAGCAGCTATTGTAAAGATTACTTCAGGGAATGTACCATTTGACGAAGCATTTTTCTCCAAAACAATTTCTCCTGACTGGGCTACTCAGCTACTCTCTGCCACTGTATGACAGAGCATTACTCATTATAGAGGAGGGCTGGTGGGGGAAGAGAGGGTTGTTGGTGGAAGAGAGGGTGTTTTATCATCTACGCCTCCCTGTTCCTCCACCAGGACAGGGAGGCGGCGGCGGCGGCGGGGGGGGGGGTTGACTTGCGCGTTGTTTATCAAGGGGCAGAGGGTGTGCTGGTTTGTTTCATGTGATGGTATTCCTGGCTGGAGCTCACATAAGACAAAAGGCTGATCATGTGGCTTTAGGCTCTGGCTCTGCAACATGCAGAATCATTAACACTGCAGAAACATCTCCCCTCCCATATCCCGGATGTTAATTATTCCGCAGGTAGCTCCAAGGCCCTCATATATTTTTTTACTATATATTTAACAAAGCCCAAGCCCTATCAGACAGGCATTATCCCCTGTGGGAGTTTGTCTCACACTTTAGTATGCAGTTTGTTTGGAGTGCTATTAAACACCTCCAGGTACAAGGGTATAAAAACCAGGAAGTGTCACAGTAGGTGTTTTGTTCTGCTCCTCTTTGTCCTGGGTTGGGGAGCTGAAAGACTGAAACACTGCAGAGTCAGCAACACAGTTTTCATCCAGTCCACACTGGGCCATAAAACATGCTCCATGAAACAACATAAAAAGAAAGGCGAGACAGTCCAGCTATAAAACCAGTGACTAAACACAACAGATACAGCCAGTGGGACTTTTTTTTATCGCACAGTAATCTAGTTTTGTCATTGTTATTACACAATTTCAATAAAGGTAACAACTGTGACTATTTCCTGTAACTATCTCCAAATCACTGTTGACTCTATCCATAGGTGGCAGTTGTGCGGACTCAGAGGAGCGTCTGATGAACTGTCTGCTGGGAAAGGATCGCTACAACAAGCTGATCCGCCCAGCTGTGAACAGGACAGAGCGGGTTACTGTCAAACTACAGGTGTCCCTGGCCCAACTCATCAGTGTGGTGAGTCTCATGATAGCCATTCCATAGAGCCAGTTAGAGGCCCTGAGACGGAGAGGAGAGATGGGGCAGATGAGGGAGACCACAGAGGGAGAGGAGAGAGCAGAGATGAGAGAACAGAAAGGGAGAGCAGAGCTCAGAGGAGTCAGTGGCAACCATGTTAATTACTTACACACATTCTACTGAAAGGCCCTGGCCCTAATGACAGCATGGGTATAGGATGGATCTGGCAGGGCTATGCTCTCCATCTCTGCCATGTCCAGATTGAAACTTCAGCACATTGCGTTAGAAGGAGCTGTAAAAGCTGCTGCAGGAGAGGACGTTGGAGTCCCACACTGATTTACAGGGTCCCTCCCTCCCTTCCTTTCAGCCCAGGCATGGCCCAGAGAATAACAGCACGACACATACGTCCTCTGTTTATGGCCTCTTATTGTCCTCCTCTTCTTTGGTAATTGAAATTTGAATGTCCTGTAAAGTGTAATGGTATGAGAAGTGTGATATAGTTGTTTTAAAGCATTGTGCTGCTGCGTGCATTGGAGGTTTGCCCACTCTGCTGCCCACTCCTTTTTAGGGGTGTTCGTTTTACTTGCTGTTCAGAGTTGATGCAAGCGCTCTGTGGATTTATCAACGGGTCCAACGGCACTCAGATGGCAGATGTGTCCCAGGCGAAGGGTGTCATTTATCTTAACAATTGACCCCATGTGCAGGGAATTTATTCAGCGTGGAAACACATCTCTCACTTTTACGCTCTTCTAAATCAAGCATGTGCACTAGAGGAATGCATGTGTGCTGGAGTCTGTACGTGTGTCTGAGTTTTGTCATTAAACATGCTTTGTGTGTCGTATAGTAAATAGTCTGTTTTTAAATGAAGCTAACACTGACATTTACCTTTCCAGAATGAGAGAGAGCAGATTATGACCACCAATGTTTGGCTCACACAGGTAAGCGTGAAGATTATGGCCCTATCCTATTAATCATTCATTACTCAGTCTGTCCCCTCGTCCATCTCCAGCTCCAGTGTCCTTGTCACTGAACCTGAATTAAAGCAGAACCATGACTCTGACTCAGACAATCTGGATCAGAACAGACTGATAATTGTGCCCACACCATTCACCACTTTTCATTTCAATGATAATTAAGTGTGTCATTGGGAATGATCTGGTGCTGGGAGAGAGTCCTTATGTGACTGAGTGCAACAGTCAGAACAGTGAGGGTTGCCTATCAGTTAAGAGCGTTGGGCCAGTAAACGAAAGGTTGCTGGTTCGAATCCCCGAGCTGACTAGGTGAAACATCTCTCTATGTGCCCTTGAACAAGTCACTTAACCCTAATTGCTCATCTAAGTCCCTCTGGATAAGAGCGTCTGCTAAATGACTATAATGTTAAATATGTAACCCCCCTGTCTCTTCAGCACTGGGATGACTACAGGCTATCATGGGACCCTTCTCAATATGATGGCATTGACAAGCTACGTATTCCTTCCAGACACATCTGGCTACCTGATATTGTGCTCTATAACAAGTAAGTAAGCATTATTCTTTTTCCAAATGATGAACACATTTTCTCATGTAATTTACGGATCATGATAATCAAATGTGTGATTGTAATACATTTTCTCATGTAATTTACGGATCATGAAAATCAAATGTGTGATTGTAATACATTTTCTCATGAAGATAATACGTTTCTGTAATGGAGTCCTCTCCCCCTACCTCCCTCATCACTCTCTCCATAGTGCGGATGGAACCTATGAGGTAACAGTCTTCACCAATGCCATTGTCCAGTTCAACGGCAGCATCTTCTGGCTGCCTCCAGCCATCTATAAGAGTGCCTGCAAGATCGAGGTCAAGCACTTCCCCTTTGACCAGCAGAACTGCACGCTCAAGTTCCGGTCATGGACCTACGACCACACCGAGCTCGATTTGGTCCTGAAGACAGGGGTGGCCAGCATGGACGACTTCACTCCCAGTGGGGAATGGGACATCTTGGCCCTGCCGGGCAGGCGGACGGTTAACCCTCTGGATCCTACCTACGTGGACCTCACCTATGACTTCATCATCAAGAGGAAGCCGCTGTTCTACACCATCAACCTAATCATCCCCTGTGTCCTCATCACCTCTCTGGCCATCCTGGTCTTCTACCTGCCGTCTGACTGTGGGGAGAAGATGACTCTGTGTATCTCAGTCCTCCTGGCCCTCACTGTGTTCCTCCTCCTGATCTCCAAGATCGTCCCTCCCACCTCGCTGGACGTGCCTCTGATTGGGAAGTACCTGATGTTCACCATGGTGCTGGTGACCTTCTCCATCATCACCAGTGTGTGTGTGCTCAACGTGCACCACCGCTCCCCCAGCACACACACCATGCCCTCCTGGGTCAAGGTAGTGTTCCTCAACAAGCTGCCCCATCTGCTCTTCATGAGACGCCCGAAGAATAACTCTGCCCGCCAGCGGCTACGCCAGCAGAGACAACTCCGAGCTCGCAGATCCATCCTGGCGGACCTGGGCTACCCTGCCACCGCCATGTCCAAAACAGCCAACGCTGCTGCCATGTCTTCCTCCTCTGCCTCGGCCTTCTCCTCCCCGGGACACTTTTACAACAAAGTCACAGCTCCGCTGGGGTACACCCACACCTTCACAAAGGGGGAGGCCTGCTCCACCGAGTTCCTTCCCAACAGCTTCCCCTCCTCCCAGGACCTCCGCCATAGAGGCAGCCCAGACTGGGGGGGAGATGTCCAGGAGGCAGTGGACGGGGTCCGCTTCGTGGCTGATCACATGATGGGGGACGATGATAACCAGAATGTAAGTGATCCATGACCATGTCAGTGGGGTTAGTGTTGTGAAATGAGCTGGAGTTAGAACTCAAATAGGTGTTTTTTATCCTTGGTCCTGGAGAGACGTAGTGTGTACAGCTTAGTACTTTTAACACCTGGCTCCACTAATGATCATGACCTTGATCAGCTGGACCAGTTGTGTAAGTGCTGGTCTAGGACAAAAGCCTGCACACACTGTAGTCCTCAAAGACCAGGAATGAAGGATACTGGGATGTGGGGTAGTTGAGAATACAATCCAGTAAAATAACCCAGACTGTTGTAATAGATTGTTTTCATAAATAAATAAATGTAAAAGTGAGGTGACCAGGCTTGAAAAATGTCCAACTTTAAAAACTGCAGAGGAGAGGGGTGAAAGGGTCAGTAGCTGCTACAAGGTCTGGCTCAGTAATATTTACACTGGTGCTTTCTCTTTGTTTCTTCATCTTATATTACATTTGCATCACTTTTAAACTCATCAATCACATATTGTACTCCATACCCAATTTCTGCATGCCACAGGTGTTACCGTATGAACATGACAGTAATGTGACCATACCTTGTTCTCTGTGTGTTCCCAGGTGATCGAGGACTGGAAGTATGTGGCAATGGTGGTGGACCGTATGTTCCTGTGGATCTTTATAATAGTGTGTGTGACTGGAACCCTGGGTCTCTTCCTCCAGCCTCTATTTCAGCATTCAATAGTCCCCATCCAGCAGCCCAGCTCAGACACACCCCGTACCTGAACCCCCCCCCAAGAAGTATGGGGGTCATACATAGACATAAGGGTCATAGAACATCAACCAATGTCATGTGGCCTACAGCAATACAAGTCTCTGTATCTCTTTCTGTTTCTACTACCTGGTCTTAACACGGCACATCGGTACAAGGAAGAGTTGACTTTTCCATATAGTTGAAGCAGAGATACAAAGATGTCCCTCTAAAACCAGACTGAAAGTACAAACGTTACCCGCGTGGAGTAATAACCCAAATAATACGTCAGATATCATTTGACTCCCGATTTTTCTCCCATGTTATATCACCCTGTTGTGGAAATGTAATGGAAAAAAATCTATAAATGTATAAAAAGGTCAGTGAGTTTGATTAAATTCATTAACACCCAATAAAGTCTAAAGTGGTGGGGTACTAAATGAAATGATGTTCAGTGTGATAAAATAAAATAGCTTGGCTAGGTCACATTGATAAGATGGATATTGGGCAAAATCATGTAGCTCGGAACATTATGATTCAAGCTAGGGTGTTATAAAGAGGCCTCCTAACTGAGTTACAAGGCTATATATAACCTGTGAATTACTGGGGATATTCCTCACAGATGTATTATTTGGATGCAATAAACAGTTCCAGTTTAAAAAACATATTTGTACTGTTTATTTTGTTATGTCTAAGTTTCCTGATTTAACCATGAACAGAAACATAAAGGCAGTGAGCCTAATAGTGAAACAGCCACACAAGAAGTTACGTATTGTGCCATCTACTGGCCACATTTTAATGCCCACTCTGGCATCACATCCAATGATATTGCACGGACTCTCTGGCTATAGTTATCACTCTCTCCTTCGATCAATCGCCAGAACCCTGTGACTTTATGTCACATCAGCTGCTAATGACAAGGCAAAGCAGCTCTGTTCCTGACTCATTAAACATGTGAATCTCCTAACTATGATGATATGTGATTACACTGACAGTTTAAACATCAGCCTGCCTACTGGGAAGGTTAGGAATACCGCACTGGCTTCTAGGAAATATGCAAGCTGGGTACTTTTAACCTAATATGATGATTGATTGTACCCTTCTAACATGCTTACACCTCTCCGAAAGAGTAGCCTCTTTACTAAATGGGATCTTTATCATCTTTGTTGGTCTGTCTTGCCAATGTTTATAGTATTATACCTATGTCTTGATGTTAATCTTTCTGGTTTCTGTTTTGTCTGAATTTTGGGGGTGGAATTACAATAATACTGTTCAAATAATTGTGAATAATGCTTTATCTATACAGCCACACTGGCATGACAATAACATAACAGCACACATCTGCTTCATCAGCTCGATAAGCACAGATGTAACATGTTAACACAGTCCTCAGATTGTTTTACAGCAGCATTATTATTTTTGTCCTACCTTAGGAGAGACCTTGGTAATAGGCAGGATTCGTACTCTTAATGAAAGTGGATTGATAGTTTAAAGCTGCATCCAAAGTAATACGTTAAAAGGGGGCTGCAGGTTAATGGAAGTCTAGCTCTGATATGAGGTATGTGAAGGCTGCTTGTCAAGAGGGGGTTGGGGATGCCTGGCCTGGGCTTTGTGTGAGCTATGGTGTGGTGTGAGTGCAGTTGAGAGCATCTTTCAGACTCAGTGGATGACTTCTCTTGGAACTATTATTATTTCCTTTAATGCGATTTTGCTTGAATACCTTGCACACACTGTAAAACACATCGGTGCATTGTAAGTGTTTTATCATAACGCTGCTGTTTACCTTTTTCCTGGCTTTACTTCTGTCCATTGTGACTTGAAGAACAATAGTATATTGTATCACGTACGTAAAACGTTACCAGTTACAACAAGTCGTCGATGGCCGAGTGGTGCAACAGTATACCTCTGTCCATGGCGATGAACTCTTGCTTCGCGTGAATTGAAGCGGTCTCGCCTTTGAAACGCCAGATACTGTACTTTTGCCCTCAGTTCTAACACTCACATAGTGTGCCACTTTACATTATACAACAGTCTACACCAAGTCAGCCAGGTATTTTCAGCCACTTTCATACATCTGAACGAATCATTGATTCAATGTCAACAAGCCACCGTGCTTCTACACCTACATTTGCTTGCTGTTTGGGGTTTTAGGCTGGGTTTCTGTACAGCACTTTGACATATCAGCTGATGTAAGGGCTATATAAATACATTTGATTTGATTTGAACAAGGAATTTCGTTTGAATTTGTGAACTGAATAGTCTCCTAGCCCCATTCATATAGTCTCCTAGCCCCATGCATACAGTCTCCTAGCCCCATCCATATAGTCTCCTAGCCCCATCCATCCAGCCCCATCCATATAGTCTCCCCCATCCAGCCCCATTCATATAGTCTCCTAGCCCCATCCATATAGTCTCCTAGCCCCATCCATATAGTCTCCTAGCCCCATCCAGTCTCCTAGCCCCATAGTCTCCTAGCCCCATCCATATAGTCTCCTAGCCCCATTCATATAGTCTCCCCCAGCCCCCCCATCCATATAGTCTCCTAGCCCCATCCATATAGTCTAGCCCCATCCATATAGTCTCCTAGCCCCATCCATATAGTCTCCTAGCCCCATCCATATAGTCTCCTAGCCCCATCCATGTAGTCTCCTAGCCCCCCCATTCATATAGTCTCCTAGCCCCATCCATGTAGTCTCCCTAGCCCCATCCATATAGTCTCCTAGCCCCATCCATATAGTCTCCTAGCCCCATCCATATAGTCTCCTAGCCCCATCCATATAGTCTCCTAGCCCCATCCATATAGTCTCCTAGCCCCATTCATATAGTCTCCTAGCCCCATCCATATAGTCTCCTAGCCCCCCCATCCACCCATGTAGTCTCCTAGCCCCATCCATGTAGTCTCCTAGCCCCATCCATAGTCTCCTAGTTTCTCTAGCCCCATCCATATAGTCTCCTAGCCCCTTCCATATAGTCTCCTAGCCCCATCCATATAGTCTCCTAGCCCCACCCAAATAGAATTGAACGATGAGTTATCGATTCTGTTGAGATGATAGACTGCATTCTATAGGCCTAGGCCAGAAATCAAATACATGACGTTCGTTATTAGTGATACATACAGTATATACAAACGTCGACTGTGAAAGCAGTCTGGTGCGAGGTGACTCCAATTCCTGGAACTACCCGGCTGTGGGGGTTAAAGCGGCGACGTTATGATTGACTACCCTGTTTTCGCACCCTCCCTCTCCTGCAACCGTCCCTCAACCCGCGCGCAGTTTGCCTCCCAGCGTCTGTAGCAGCTTGTCGGCACCGCGCGCTTTCATTGCTCCCACTTCCCACTTTCTCTCTTCTTTTGCCTCCGTATCCTGATAGATTGAGGATTCATTTTCTGCAATCCTTAATTAACAATGAACGCCCATTTTTTCTTATTTTTTTCAATTTTGTCGGGTGAGTAGCGTACAGTTTAACTTGATATGAGCCATCTACTTGTTGCTTTAATGCTGTATTCAATTAATATCATACTGTATTCAATTCAAGTAATATCAGATACCGAACAATAATGTCAATGATAAAACGGAATATTCTTGCATGGATATCCTATACTTGGAACGCCTAGAAAGCCCACAATTAATATAAATAACATTTTATATTTTAGTTATTGGCTTATTGTTTTTTTTTAACATTTGTTTCTCGTGGATGTCATTAAGAAGTAGACCGTTTAAATATCTAATTTGTGTGGTTTCCTCATGCTTTTAGTGAACCTCAAAATCTGGAGAACTGATGTTTCGTTCTTTATGGGCTATAGCCTAATACTTTCAGCAAAGACGGCAATGTTATAAACCATTCCCAGATATTTGTCGCACGTATTTTTTATTTTAAACGGTACGTGCCATTCATTGTATATGAACCGTTAATAAATGGTTGTACATTTATTTCGTTTATTGAAAAGCAAAGCAAAGCATGTTGCTGACATTTGATGTCATTCTTCGGTCACTCAACTGTGTGATTTCTTTGATTCCAAGGTAGTCTACTGTCTGTCGTTTGCATTAGGCTACTGTATGACATCTGAACTTCAAAGAAAATAATGCCAATCTCCCTGCTTGAAAATCTAAGCGGGAAAAAACAGTCTAACTGAAACGAATAAACTAACCTACCTGTTGAATTGACTCAGGGACGAATATATAGTATATAGTTAGAAAATAGGGACAATTGAGGGAGTGTCATTGGCTAAGGAGAACACCAAATAAGTCCAAAATATTTAGTCACTCAGGATCAGTCTACTCTACAACAAGAATACTGAAAGATGGACTTGTCCACACCATCACCATAGGCTACAACAGGTGCTTTACCTTGAAGTTTAACTGATGCTGTCTGTGTCTAACCCTCCATCCCCACCTCTCTTATTCAGGAGGCTCCTGCTCTGAGGCAGAACACAGGTTGTTCTCAGTGATATTCTCCAGCTACAATCAGTACATCCGCCCAGTGGAGAATGTGTCTGACCCAGTTGTCGTGCAGTTTGAGGTGTCCATGTCCCAGCTGGTCAAAGTGGTGAGTGTGTGTGTGTGCATGTGTGAGCATGTGTGTGTGTGTGAGAGAGAGAGAAAGAGAGAGAGCGAGAGAGAGAGAGAGAGAGAGAGAGAGAAAGAGAGAGAATGTGTGTGTGTGTTTGCATGTGAGAGAGAGAGAGAGGGAGAGAGACAGAGAGAGAGAGAGAGACAGAGAGACAGAGAGAGAGAGAGAATGTGTGTGTCCGTGTGTGTCCGTGTGTGTGTGTGTGAGAGAGAGAGAGAATGTGTGTGTCCATGTGTGTGTGTGTGTGTGTGTGTGTGTGTGTGTGTGTGTGTGAGAGAGAGAGAGAGAGAGAGACAGAGAGAGACAGAGAGAGAGAGGGAGAGAATGTGTGTGTCCGTGTGTGTCCGTGTGTGTGTGTGTGAGAGAGAGAGAGAGAGAGAGAATGTGTGTGTCCATGTGTGTGTGTGTGTGTGTGTGTGTGTGTGTGTGTGTGAGAGAGAGAGACAGAGAGAGACAGAGAGAGACAGAGAGAGAGAGAGAGAGAATGTGTGTGTCCGTGTGTTTGTGTGTGTGTGTGTGAGAGAGAGAGAGAGATAGAGAGAGAGAGAGAGAGAGAGAGAGAGAGAGAGAGAGAGAGAGAGAGAGAGAGGGGGATGGCGACTGCGTCCTCAGTGCCTCTGTATGTCTCCCTGGTGTTTGAGAGTTCCACTCTCGGACAGTGGAGCGTATATCACACAGTACAGACTTTGAGAGGCCAGGCTCTGACAGGGAGAAACAAATCATTCCATAAATAACGTATTGAGCACAGAGCCTCTGTGCATTCTCTTAAATGAATATGCATTGATTCTGGGTGATGAAAGCCAATGTTGAGAGCAGCTGTGTGTGGGTGGATGGATGGGTCTCAACTCAACTATATGTGCATGGTCTCATATGACACACCAAAGTGAAGAGTGGCATGTTCCGGGTTCTATCCAGGACACCTGAGATGTGCCCTGCTGTAAATGAGACTCTCTGGGGCTAGTGGGGGATATCAGCCTGAGCCTGGACCCAACAGAGCCTGTCAGATTGAACGGCTGAGTGGGTGTCTGATTGGTCAAGAGAAGATGGGAAATGTCAGCTCTCTGATTCCCTCACTCCTCCCATCTCTGAGCCCCTTTCGCTCAATCACTGCCACTTCGCATGAGTGCCCTTGGTTTTAATGCCTGGTTTTGGCCGGGGGCTCGCTGTGAGGAGATTTGACGAGGAGAGCGGCAGCTGTTTCGCCAGCCTCAAACTGTCCCAGAGTGGATGACTTTAATTACACTTAAAAGGGGAGGGAAGAAGGGCGTCACTCACAAATGAACAGATGTATTATTATACCACAATACTGCCTGGCCCCTTATGTAACAGGGATCTTAATGTGCTGGGTATTGCCACATAAAATCCCTCAGAAACTTACTCCCTGTGTATACTTTATAACATAGATGAACAACACATTTGGGCCACTTTGTGCTACATCAAGCCTTATACAACTAGCAGTGGAATAACCTGTGTGATTAGTGTAACAGATAGAAGCTAGGTACATTCAGTTAAGGACCACTTATCCATGTCTTGTCATGATCAGTGTTTATTATGGTTCCACACTGAGCAGGTTCTTGTTAAATGTTGAATAAAACACAGCCACCACGAGTCTATTCCATTTCAGTAAATATCCTCTGTGGAGCTTTCTTTTGGAGGAACTGGGCTCCAATCCAGAACCTCTCTTTTCTGAACATGACACAGAGATAGAGTATTTCTCATATTTCCCTGACCTCAGCCCATTTAACAGCACAGAAGAGCTTCCTGTTTTGATGGATTACCATTATTTCCTCCCCACGCCTCACACTCTTCCAACCCCTCTACAACTGGGATACTTCAGCCTGCTTATAGCTGGACTATTAGCTTATTTAAAACGCCCATTCTTCGAGGTGGCTCAGACATAATCTCTCATTTAAATAATGGTTCCTCAGTCTGCCTGGAGGGACATACAGGGCTGGCCTAGTTCTGCAACCCTAGAACCACCTGTACTGTATCGACCTGCAGCAGTCTTCCTCATCTTAGAGCCAACACCTGGCGTGTCTCCTGGGAGCTCATCAGGACACATGAATGGTTAATGTGATGAGCTGGGTTCTGTCTGTCTGTTGGTCTTTTGGTTTGTCTGTCTGTCGCTGTCTGTCTGGCTGTCTGGCTGTCTGGGAAAATCTAAATGGTTTTTATTCGCCTCCTATCCTCCGTCCACAAAGGTAATTGAGGTGCGGAGGTGAGGAGAGGAAACTTGGTTGTATGAAACTTGGTTGCTTGTATGAAATGAGACTCTCCTTCTCCACACAGGAAAATTATGTTTACAGGGGTGGAATCCATAAATAAGTGCCAAAAACGAATTAAGCTGGCTGTAGAAAACATTTTATAGATAAGAATTTAAGTAGCGTATCATTTTTAACTGTGTCCAAACTTTTCTCCTTGTAAAAAACAACAGCTGATTCAAAGGGTGTGTCACAGATTCTAAAACACTTCCACTCTGGCCACCAAAAGGATACTTATGAGTATCCTTGGTGAGAGGAGGATATCGAGGAGTGGAGGACACTTCTCCGTTCACCTACTAACGAATTGACACTCTCCTCGACCACTCAACCATTTATCGGTTTCTGAGTCATGGAGGAGAGGAGGACAGAGGAGTCGAGGAGGACAGAGTCATCGAGGAAAGGACAGACTTGTGACAAATTGAGAAGCTCCCTCTCTCTCCTTCTTTCTCTATTTCTCTCTTTTTCCATACTCCACTCTTCCCTTCCACCTGAGCTGAGACAGTGTCAGGCCCTAACTAGCACATCGTGAGTGACAGCCTGCAGACAAGGGCCTAGAGGCTGAAGCTGTCATATAGTGGGCTGGAGGACCCAGGTGTTCCTCTCAGTGTAGTGTCCCCTCCCTGTGTAACTCCAGCCAGGGATAGACCCAGGACAGAACGCTCTGTTCACCCTGCCATCCTGTATGGATGATGATTGCTCCTGACAGCGTGCCCCCTTTCTAACTCTGAAATATTCCTACAGTTCATGAACCCCCGCATTTAGCCTCTGGTCAACTTGTCCTTCTGAGAGTAAATTCTTCTTTTCTGTTTCTCAGGATGAAGTTAACCAGATTATGGAGACAAACCTGTGGCTGAGACATGTAAGTATAATCTTCATCCATCTCCTACTGTATGTGTATATGAATTACTGTTTAAACAAATCACTCCACTACATCTACTTGACCTACTGGGCTCCTGAGTGGCGCAGCGGTCTAAGGCACTGCATCCCAGTGCTAGAGGTGTTACTAGAGACCCTGGTTCAATCACAGGCTGTATCACAACCGGCTGTGTTTGGGAGTCCCATATGGTGGCACACAATTGGCCCAGTGCCATCCGGGTTAGAGTTTGGCCGAGGTAGGCCGTCATTGTAAATAAGAATTTGTCCTTAACTGGCTTGTCTAGTTAAATAAAAACTAAAAACTATCAGACATGATTCCTTGAGGCCATAATGATATCTTACATTATTCATCAGGAAAATGCTTTTAACACTCCGGATATTAACCTTCTGACACAGAAGGTGTCAGATGATGAGCCATAGATTTACCCTGCTATGACTGGGTTACATTTCTATCCAGAGATGATATGCAGAGATGATATGCAGAGATGATATGCCATGATTGGGTTACATTTCTATCCAGAGATGATATGCAGAGATGATATGCCATGATTGGGTTACATTTCTATCCAGAGATGATATGCAGAGATGATATGCTATGACTGGGTTACATTTCTATCCAGAGATGATATGCAGAGATGATATGCTATGACTGGGTTACATTTCTATCCAGAGATGATATGCAGAGATGATATGCTATGACTGGGTTACATTTCAATCCAGAGATGATATGCAGAGATGATATGCTATGACTGGGTTACATTTCTATCCAGAGATGATATGCAGAGATGATATGCCATGACTGGGTTACATTTCTATCCAGAGATGATATGCAGAGATGATATGCCATGACTGGGTTACATTTCTATCCAGAGTTGATATGCAGAGATGATATGCCATGACTGGGTTACATTTCTATCCAGAGTTGATATGCAGAGATGATATGCCATGACTGGGTTACATTTCTATCCAGAGATGATATGCAGAGATGATATGCAGAGATGATATGCAGAGATGATATGCCATGACTGGGTTACATTTCTATCCAGAGATGATATGCAGAGATGATATGCAGAGATAATATGCCATGACTGGGTTACATTTCTATCCAGAGATAATATGCCATGACTGGGTTACATTTCTATCCAGAGATAATATGCCATGACTGGGTTACATTTCTATCCAGAGATAAGGCACAGTATATGATCACATGGTGTAGGGCTACAGAGAATACAAGGGACTGTACTGTTGCATGGCTTGCTGGTTTTGTCACATGGTTGACCCCACCTGGTGCTGCTGATATTGTCGTGATACACGCTGAGATGAGCTCATTCTGAGGGAAATGAAACGGAACTGGTATCCAGATCTATAAAAATCTGAACCAAATATCCACATCTGTACTTAACCCTCATTCATCTTATACATGACCATCTGTTTGTCAACATACCTAGTATAAGGGACCGTGTGTATATGGTAACCCAGTCACATGTCAATACAGTCGAGCCAATCACAAGAGGGTTGTGAAGAACCACTTACAGTTTTTCTCAATTGCTAAAACACTATAACCCATTGGCTGAACAAAGTTCTCAGTTGCCTGGACTCATTTAGCTAATTATGCAGTATGTTGTCAATACCTTAAACCATTTCACATGGTAAAACACAATTTGCAGATCTCACTTAGACTTTTCAGCAAAACTCTAAACACATTCTCATTCTCAAATCACTTTCTGCACTCTAATGCACATGTCATCCATACTGGTAAACACCAGTGGCGACAATCAAATACAAATAGAGAACATATGTCATTGATTGAACACAACCACTCAAAATGTATTTAACTTGTTTCAAATGATGCGACACAACCAATATAAGCCAGTTCAGAGAGCAAACAGGTTGCTGAAGGTGGGAAGGAGAAAGTTTGAGAATGGATACTGTAGTACAGTGCATTGTAGGCTGTATACTGTACAATGGACAAATTGTATGGCCCTGAAAATTGTGCTTTCCATTTATTAACAGTACTGACTGCTCAATCGATTTTGACTGGTTGCAGGTTCATATCAAGAAAGAACAAGAATTAGAGTATCACAGACAAAGGGGTACAAGGAGGAGGAAGAACAAAAAACAAAATTGCAAAGAGCAAAGCAGAGAAGTAATTCTGATCCATTTTGAGCAGCTATGATAGAACATGTTTTCATTTTTTAGATTAAAAATGTACTTCTCCCTGAGAATTGTATGTTTTGAACAATGTGTTTTCTATTTTTCGGTGTATTGTTTACCAACTGCTTGAGAGTGTATATCATTTTGATCACTTTGTTTATGATTTGAGAGCAGTGTTTGATTTTGAACACAGGTAAAACTGTTTTGAGGCGAATGTTTCATTTTGCAAGAGGAGTCAGAGGTTATGTAAATAGTGCTTGAAGATGAGGTTTTGTGTTGAATGTTTTCAGGAAATGGAGCAAGGTTTCAGAAATGGTGTTTTAGCAATTGAGAAAAACTGTAATCGAAAAAACGTGGCCATCCGTTAATTGAATGGTTAATTAGATGAAAGAGTTATGTCTTTCTCATGACCTAAGACGGAGAATATATAAGTGACACAGTCCTACAACACAGAGGTTGTGTCTCCCCTGAGACTTGACCCATGACCTCCACCATTCAATTAATGGATGGCCACGTTTTTCGATTACAGTAAGTGGTTCTTCACAACCCTCTTGTGATTGGCTCGGCTGGATTGACATGTGACTGGGGTGTTACCATATAGACACGGTCCCTTATACTAGGCATGTTGACAAACAGATGGTCATGTATAAGATGAATGAGGGTTAAGCACAGATGTGGATATTTGGTTCAAAAAACGTGGCCATCCGTTAACTGTCAATGGATCAAAAATATAGAACGTATAATTTGAAATGTGTGTGGGTTTTATAAAAAAGTTGTATCTAATGATATGAGACAACCTGCTACCTCTTCAGATCTGGAATGACTACAAACTGAGGTGGGATCCCAAAAACTTTGGAGGAGTGGAGTTCATTCGAGTGCCTTCTAGCAGGATATGGAAGCCAGATATCGTGCTGTACAATAAGTGAGTTAAACATGCGATTGCAATAATAATAAGTACCGTGCATAACTGAGTTCAAGGATTTCTTCTTTGACATTGAAATGACTGAGTAGATGATACAAAACCAGGACATGACACTCATTTCTTATGTAAGGCCCTCATATACTGTAGATTATGTATAATGGTGTGCATGTAAAGCCTATCAGACAGTGTTATCAAATGATGGAGCCTCAGGGCTTCTTTCTGATTAATTTAGCTGAGGGACAATAGTCCGTTGTTTATATTACATCCTTTATATTACAGCCAGAGGTCCACCAAGTAATCTTCAATGACTCATCCACCCTCCTCCTTCCCTGTTGTCTCTCTGTCTATCTGTCTTTCCCTCTCTCTGTCTGCCTCTCTCTCTCTCTCTCACCGCATCTCTCTCTCTCCCCATCTCTCTCTCTCTCTCCCCATCTCTCTCTCTCTCTCTCTCTCTCTCTCTCTCCCCCATCTCTCTCTCTCTCTCTCTCTCTCTCTCACCCCATCTCTCTCTCTCTCTCCCTCTCTCTCTCACCCCATCTCTCTCTCTCTCTCTCACCCCATCTCTCTCTCCCCATCTCTCTCTCTCTCTCTCTCTCTCTCTCTCTCTCCTCTCTCTCTCTCTCTCTCTCCCCCATCTGTCTCTCTCACCCCATCTCTCTCTCTCCCTCTCTCTCTCACCCTCTCTCTCTCTCTCTCTCTCTCTCTCTCGCTCTCTCACCCCATCTCTCTCTCTCCCCATCTCTCTCTCTCTCTCTCTCTCTCTCTCTCTCTCTCTCTCTCTCTCTCTCTCTCTCTCTCACTCTCTCTCTCTCTCTCTCTCTCTCACCATCTCTCTCTCTCTCTCTCTCTCTCTCTCTCTCTCTCTCTCTCTCTCTCTCTCTCTCACCCCATCTCTCTCTCTCTCTCTGTCTCCTCACCTACCCTCTCTCTCTGTGCCACAGTGCAGTAGGAGATTTCCAGGTGGACGATAAGACCAAGGCCCTGCTTCGCTACAATGGGGATGTGACCTGGATCCCTCCGGCCATCTTCAAGAGCTCTTGCAAGATCGACGTCACCTACTTCCCCTTCGACTACCAGAACTGCACCATGAAGTTTGGCTCCTGGACGTACGACAAGGCCAAGATAGACCTAGTTCTGATTGGCTCCACCATCAATCTCCATGACTTCTGGGAGAGTGGCGAGTGGACGATCATCAATGCCCCGGGTTACAAACACGACATCAAGTACAACTGCTGTGAGGAGATCTACACAGATATCACCTACTCCCTGTACATCAGACGGCTGCCTCTCTTCTACACCATCAACATGATCATCCCCTGTCTGCTCATCTCCTTTCTCACTGTGCTGGTCTTCTACCTGCCTTCTGACTGTGGGGAGAAGATCACCCTCTGTATCTCCGTCCTCCTCTCCCTCACTGTGTTCCTCCTGGTCATCACCGAAACCATCCCGTCTACGTCTCTGGTCATCCCCCTCATCGGGGAGTACCTCCTCTTCACCATGATCTTCGTCACCCTCTCCATTGTCATCACCGTGTTCGTGCTGAACGTGCACTACCGCACGCCCAAGACCCACACCATGCCGTGCTGGGTGCGCAGCGTCTTCCTGGGGCTTCTACCCAGGGTCATGTTCATGACCCGGCCGGAGAGGAACCCTGAGAGGCTGCCTGAGCCTGGGGGGGTTGTTCAGCAGCTGATGCCCCCAGCCTCGCGGCCCTGTGTGGTCCACACCACAGGAACCCTGCAGGGGCAGCAGAAGCCCCAGGCCCTGGTCTCCACTGTGGCTGCCAGTGTGCTCCCAAGCCTGGCCCAGCGACAGCGCCTCTTCATCAGCACGGAGCTCACCAACCTCAATAACCTTAGCCTTGGTGGTGGTGACTCGGTCAATGCGGGCTCCAGCTTCCTGTGTCGCGAGGGCCGCTGCAACTGCTGCTGGCGCCAGAGGTCCACTAAGCTGCCCACTGAGACGGGAGGAGGGGGTGGCGGGGTGGGGAGCATTGGGACCCACAGTGGAGGAGGGGCTGCTGGTGGAAGCTCCTGCTCCAGCTCAGAGTCTTTGGATGGCAGGCTGATGACCCTGTCCCCTCACTTCTCACCGGAGGTCAGGGAGGCCATGGAAAGTGTCAAGTACATCGCCGAAAACATGAGAATACAGAACGAAGCCAAGGAGGTAAGTCGAGACGTATCACATGTATATCATTCACAATAGCTAAGAAAATATTCAAGGTCTATACTGTATCTACCATTTAGTGTCTCTGACAACTGTCTTTCAGGTCCAGGACGACTGGAAGTATGTTGCCATGGTGATCGACAGGATATTCCTGTGGGTGTTCATCTTGGTGTGTATCCTGGGGACCGCTGGGCTCTTTATCCAGCCCCTCCTATTGTTCGATATGTGACCCACTCATACACACAGCAATTGCACAGTGACTGAGTGTTTTAAATCATACATATACAGTCATGTTGTGTATCACCCAGTGATGCGGACCAAAGAAGCTGAGACGAACCAATACTGTGAAACGGAAGGGAACCAGATTATGGAGGAAGGCAAGCTGCTGCCAGCTGTTCCATGTCACTTCTCTGTATGTAGATACGTTTCTGATTGCTAAAGTGTGGTGTAGTAGTGATCTCTTAGTTGCTAAGGACCAGACTCTGAAACCATGGCAATGTGTAACTCTGTACTGCTGCCTACCCATTCCCTTATGTTTGCTCTGTGTAAATGACTTCATCATAGTGTCACTTGATTATGACTGGCACAAAGAAACACACTATCGTCAACAAAAGGACCGTGGCTAAAGGAACATCTATTGGACCAAAGGATCCCAAACATGTACATAGCAATGACTGCTTAAAAGGGCTTTCCAGAAGTACACAAGTATCTCAAGTCAATTTCACAGCTTATTGAATTCATATCATGTTTTCAAATGTTGAACATCGCTGAGTCATTTTGACATTGTTTATTTGTGAAATATTCATGTCTTCTACAAACTTACTGTATGTTCTTATGTACAGTATCATTCAAATCTGATTCTAATGATCATCAAGATTTCAATGAACCACATTGTCACATATTATAATAATCACAAACTGGTGAAAATTAAATGGCTATGATGCAGGATGGGTAACTTTATTACATGTGGAAAAACTTTATTAAATGTGGAAAAACTCTGAAAGCAACCCGGAAATGCTTTTCATTGTGCTGTGAGGGGTGACACCATGTGGTTATTATCTGCTACTACAAGTGACCGCAATATGATCCAGTGGTCACTACCATATGTCTGCAATCAAAGACACAAGATTTTGTGTCTTCATTTTGCGTTTTTCATTTGGTTTGGCGAAGCACTCCATTTGGACAACTTTGAAAACAGCTCTCCAAAGGCTCTTTCAACCGAAACGTCTGCCATGATCCATGGTCATTGGACGAAGTGACTTCTGAAGAGGAGTGAACACATGCTAACCTACCTGTAAACTCATTGCATTCCCAAATCGATATTTCTCTCCATATGAAAATTGAGTTTGGAGGTCCAGCTGGCAGGCAGGATGTAGATGTGATTATCAGTAGCAACAAGGCCATATAGAGGTTGGGTATAACCCTGTTACATCCTCCCTGCCTCTCTGCCTCCCAGCCTGCCTCCCATCCCTGCCTCTCTAGCTCCCTGCCTGCCTCCCTTCTCTGCCCCGGGCCCCCTTCAGCTTTATTGGATCACAATCAATATGGAGACCTGGTGATGAAATACATCATTAGTCTGGGGCCTGGGCTACGGTCTTCATCTCACCATCCTACCGCTATGCCAAAGAGCATTTCTCCTGCTTTAACTTGACACTACTTATACTCTCTGTTAATAAGGAGGATGTGGTTGACATCTCTTATTGTGTTGTACCATCATTCAAAAAACAGTTTGGTGTACAAGAGGAGGAAATTCACAGTTAGGAGTTATACAGTATATATCTATGGCCTGTGGTATCTATGATAGAGTGATACATTTGAAAGAGGATTTTTGGGGAGCGTTTCAATCCTACATTTGGGCGGACATGGAATCTCTGGATGTTGTTTCTGTGGCTGTATGTTGTAGTCAGTAAACTGTAATCAGGTTGTCACTGTGAATCTTAACTGGATGTTAGCCAGGAAGCACAGTCACATACTGTATGTAGTACTCCATCACTTCTGATAACATTTCCCCATCTGATTGATTGAATTAAAGCTCACTCAGGGCTCATTTAAGTGAACTAGTTATCTGAAGGGGAGATCTGTAACAGACAAAGTACTAATGAATAAAGGTTGTGGGGGGTGGACTGCATTTATAGAACAGAGATGGTTCCATGACCACACTCGTGTGATGAGTAACCTTGTCTGAGACCTGAAGAGTTGCATTGCATGCAGGTGTCCCTTGTCGTCCTGTCCCTGTCGGTCACACTTAAGAATTGTCCCATTGTTTTTGTCCGTATGATATCATTTCACATCCATTCATTTGAGAAGAAAGCATGAGAAACTTGAGAAGAGCACAAGTTGAGATCATTGATTCCGTGCACCGGTTGATCTTTTGCATGGTCAATGTTAAATAATATATATCATCCTCCAGGTATGTGGGGCAAACATATCCTGTAGCTGCTACATTCCTACAAATACAGGAAATGACATCATTCGTATTCACTATTCTCAGGCTGTCTCAGATAAAATGATCCCCATCTAGTTTCAGGTCCATACCACATACACAAGTGTTGTGTCTTTGCTATGCCGGAGTAAGTGATATGACATGCTATTTTATAAAATCTTTTCTCTGCAATTAATATTACCTGATTAAACGAATCATGCACATGTAAATAACTAGGAAATCGGGGCACCACGGAATAATGTCTATAGCGCTGATGTCTTCCGAATAAACTCTTAAAGACCTGGTAATCTTTTATATCAATAGCAGTCAATTGTTAATCGTCACCTTATTCAGTCTCATCTGAAAATCTTCACAAACCCTGGCTAACAAGTTGAATCACCAATACAAATGTTGGTTTAATTATTTATGTACTAAATAATCACACAGAATTACATATACACAGGATAGAGCATACATTGATTACTAATTATGTCATACAAGAAAACATCCCTAGTGGACGGAACCGATATGACGGCTGGTTACACAAAGAAAGTGGGTTGGTTTCAAATGAAAGCGCAGGAAGACTAAGGAACAAAAGGATTGGGCCTCTATCGGACCTCATGAAGCTATGCTATTCATTCTAAATAACTGCCCATTTGGAAAAGGAAAGCGCAAGAAATATTTACTCTGAGCTGCGCTTCGATTGATTGGTCATCGATGGAAGGCTGGGTTGCCCAGCAGAGATCTCCCTTGTCCTTTGAAGAATATGTCATGTGGTAGAACAAATACGTTGTAGTACCGTCGCTGTGTGGTAGAACAGATTCGTTGTAGTACCCTGTCTTTCTGAAGAGATTGTCCATCCTTTCCTAGCCCACGGTTACAGCTGCTGCAGCTAACTCGACGTCTAGGATGTATCACTTCTTTAGTGAATAAGAGTTCAAAGTTCATACCAAGATGCCATACTATAAGCTCATGCTATATTCTGACTGGTATAGTTGAAATTCATCCTTCCAGCATGCCAATCGTCACCTCCATGTTGAAATTCGCCCTTCTAAACGTATCGACATCAGTCCTCACGTCCCCGGGAACACAATGTTAATTTTGTTAGGTTGTAGTCATTCAACCATTCGCAACCAGAGCTCACGCTGAGGTTGGCTTAGTTCTGTAGTTGATA